>NC_069368.1:21803214-22103750 GCF_021730395.1 Mercenaria mercenaria | reverse complement strand
AAGGGCAGATAATTCATGACCAAAGCTAGGTACCCATGATCATTCTGTTTCATATTTCTGTTTTTGATTTGATATTCTGTCAGTAAACACAGTTTAAAGAAGAAATTCTGACCAATATTAAGAAAATTTTGCCCCTTGTCAATATAGAGAATGGCAAATGTTCTTATATAATAACCTTGAACATGACAAAATGATACATTACTGCAAAGTCCTGGTCTTTCCCATGGACCAAATTTCTTCAGTCTTTGTATACGGACTGCAAATGAAGTCTAAAACAGAAATATAAATTAAAATGCACAGTTTCCTTGCCTTGATGTTGAATTATCTGCACTTAAAAACTGGATTTTTTAGTATTTTCTGATTTTCAAGGGCAGATAATTCAAATCAAGCAAAGGTACCTATGATTTTTTTTACATATTTCTGTTTTAAACTTGAAGCGTAGTCAGTACACATAGTTTAAAGTTTTGGCTATGTACATATAGAAAACTGTCTTATACGTCTTTGAAGGTGGACTTAAAATTTCAGACAGCCTGTAGTAAGAAAAGTTATCTTATCTAGAAGCCCACTTGACGTTGAGTAAGGAAAATTGTGTGTTTTGCTGATAAACTTAATAAACTTTAACAGTTTGTGTGTAACCAGCAGGTTTAGAATATCTGAAGTAATCAAAAGTATTGATTCACAAAAAATCTGTCTAACAGAATTGATTTGGAATGACACAAATTGATAAATGCTCACAAGATATTTGCACTTAGTCATACAACAGCTTGCTAACAGAAATAAATGTTTGAATAACAAGCAAAAATAGATGAAACTTTTTGTTCAATATAGGGAGAAAGTCTGTATGATCAGTGTGTGGTATAATGTGTGAGTTGTTTGTGTGTGTTTGTAAGCTTATATATGAGCCGCGACATTTGAAAACCAACATAGTGGCATTGCGACCAGCGTTGATCCAGACCAGCCTGCGTATCTGCGGAGTCTGGTCAGGATCCATGCTGTTCGTTAGCAGTTACTCTAATTGCAATAGGCTTTGAAAGTGAACAGCATGGATCCTGACCAGACTCCGCAGATGCGCAGGCTGGTCTGGATCAATGCTGGTGGCAATGCCACTACGCTGGTTTTCTCAGGACGCAGCTCATTATTGTTCATTTGTACCTTCCTCATGGACCATCTGTTTTAAGCAGCCACCTGCTGAATGCAGCCAGTTCACTTAACTTCCCAAGCATGGTTTTCGTTCTAATTTCAACTTGTCCTGCCTTTAGCAGCCAGCTTAATACAGGTTTGACTGTAGTTTAATACCAATGGAAACTCATAGGGACAACTTCTCCAGAAGACTGTTAGTCATTTTTAGTGAGAAGATCTAAGTGCTAGATACAGAATCTCCGATTCCAGATACTTTCCTGGTTCTGAAGCATGCCAGGTGTAAAGCATCCATATATGGAACTCTTTTTTTTTCCCTCAGTGCTAGTACTTTTAGTTGGAGGAGCAGGGGCTCAGACTGACAACCCTTGATCTCATAGTCTGATGGTGTCACCACTGTACCACTGTGTCTGCTCATGTTTATATATGGATTTAGTGATTCTGTCAGTCGACAAAGTCAAATCCCATTTAACATAGAAATTTACCACTCATTTTCTCCTTAAAACTTGAACTTGTAGCTGTTTTGGTAAAAAACACAAAATTTTATGACCACAAAATTAAATGATTTCACAGTATCTTGTAAGTGCAAGTTTGTTATCCCCCGACGAAAGTCGGAGGGATATAGTTTTGGCGTCGTCCGTCCGTCCGTCCTTCCGTCCGTCTTTCCGTCCGTCCGTCCGTCCGTCCTTCCGTCTTTCCGTCCGTCCGTCCGTCCGTCCGTCCGGAGCCATATCTAGGAAATGGTTGGGAATATTTATTTAAAACTTCATATACGTGTTCACCTCAATGAGTTCTTGCGGCCCGTCAAGTTTTAGTCAGATTGCCTAAGTAACACCAGAGTTATGGCCCTTAGAAGTTTCTAGTGTTAACTATATAGGGTACTATAAATATGGCAATTTCTGCATCATAACTTTTGATATATTTGACCTAGAACTATGAAACTTAAACAGAATTTAGATCACCATAATGTGGTTGTGTACACACAATTTCATTTGGATTTATTCGTAAATTAAGAGTTATTGCCCTTTAATTGTATAAAAATCCACATATTTGTACATAACAAACTTACCATTTGGTACAGTTTCATTAAATTTCTTTCATTCTTTTCCATGAACATTTATTGTAAACATGTGAAGTTGTGTACCCACACCTGGTCACCCCCTTACCTTGATCACACACCTCCCCCCTTATCCCCTGACCCCCCCCCACCCCCCCCAAAAAAAAAAAAAAAATTCATTCCTTATTTTAGATTTTTTTCAAACAAACTTCATATACATGTTCACCACTATGAGGTTATGGGGCCCATCAAGTTTCAGACAGATTGCCCAAGTAACACCAGAGTTATGGCCCTTAGAAGTTTCTAGTGTTAACTATATAGGGTACTATAGATCTATAGATATGCCAATTTCTGCATCATAACTTTTGACATATTTGACCTAGAACTATGAAACTTTAACAGAATTTAGAGCACTATAATGTGGTTGTGCACAGACAATTTTGTAAGGATTTCTTTTTGTAACTTCAGAGTTATTGCCCTTTAATTGTCTAAAAATCCACATATTTGTACATTACAAACTTACCATTTGGCAGAATTTTATTAAATTTCTTTCATTCTTTTCTGTGAACATTTATTATAAACATGTGAAGTTGCGCACCCACACCTGGTCACCCACTTGCCTTGGTCACACCCCCTCCCCCTCCCCCCAAAAAAATAATTTTTTTTTTTTCATTTCTTATTTTAGATTTGTTTCAAACCTTCCAAGTTGTACCATTCCCCCACCTCACTTCCCCATCCAGTTTGCCCACCACTGATCATGCATCCTCTGCCCCCCCCCCACTCCAACTTCACCCTTTTACCTTTTTTTTTTTTTAATTTTTAATTTTCAATCAATATTTATAATCAACATGTGAAATTTTGTTTCCTCTCCCATTCCCCTGCACCCCCCCCCTAAAAAAATAAATATATACATATATCTATATATAGATATATATATTTCCATTCCTTTTTTTTTTTTTTAAATGTTCAAACCTTCAACATGTTAAGTTGTGACTGCACAAACCTTGCCCTCAGCCGTTTCAAGATATCTTACCTGTGTTCTCTTAAGGACATCTGATCTTTTAAGTTCAAATGTACATGTAAAACAGCAACACCTGGTGCCAAACCACTCAAAGACAATATTTCATTCCAGTTAAACTTCAAGCTCACATTTCAATTAACTGCATTTAATTTTAAAAGCTAAGCTTATTACAGTAAGCATATCCCATTCAAAATAAATTCTTAAGTCAGGATCAAAGTATCATACATTTATTATGTACTCTTTAATTAAACATTTGTTTTCTGTTAAATTGATTTTGACTAATGAAATTATTTGCTTCTTATTAACATCCTTAACTTTTTGCCGGATATATCTTTTTGCCATTCCTCACCACAAACCCTTTCGGCGGGGGATACCAATTCATCGAATTTGCTTGTTTGTTTAGGGTTTAGCCGGGCCTTGGATTTTTCAGGACTGGTCCTGACTTCAGGCTTTTGGTTGCCAGAATTTTCCTATATAACTCTATTAAAAATGGGGATTTCAGGCTGTAGAATCATTATGTAGATTTTCAGGATTTTAATTTCTGACTGAATCCCAAGCCTGTTTAGCGCTGTTTTTAACAGTATTTCAGTTATATAACAGCAGACAGTTAACCTAACCAGTGTTCCTGAATTCTGTACCAGTACAGTGTTGTTCTCTGCAAGTAACTGCCAACTTCCCCACATGAATCTGAGATGAAGGACGAATGGTTTGAGACACAGTGTCATTGATCAAATCGCCACAGAGAACATATGCCCTGGCCTGGGATCGAACACGCATCCCCGTGATCCATAGACCTGAGATCTCCCTATTTGGCATAGTTGCAAGGCTTGTTTGTGTTAAACAGTTTTCTGAACAATGAGAATGTCTCCTAATATGAAATAAAACCTAATAATTTTGCAGTCTTCAATGTTGGAAATTTGTTTTATTATTTTCAATGAAATATATTTTTCTGCTGATGATGTGCTGTATCCAAGTAGAAAATTTTGTCTCATGCCAGAAGTTTGCTGGCAAAGTTATACATGAGTTTAAAATTGGTTGCAATTGGGGGAGACTTTTATATCCACATATTCGTGTAGAGGGTCATTAACTCTTTGGGGCCAAAATGCGACTAAAGGCGCTATATTTTCTACCCCTGTAGCGTCGATATCCGACTATATGCGTGTTATCAGGACTCCCCAGGACCGCAATTGATGATTATTGTCGCGGCAACGAGATCATGCTGATTGCGTCACATACTTGTTAATTTTTGATAATCCTGATAAAAGCAAATTTATTTTGCATACCGGCTATTATTTCTTCGATGTTATAATTATTAATTATGCTGATAATTAGTTTCCTTGTTAAAATAAATATTTGTAAATATGCGGTAAAGGAAATAAAAAAGACGAACTCCGCTGTGTTTCGTTCATACTGTTTTTCAAAGATTAAAATAATGTCGGCTGTCAGAGATTTTTCTTACATTGAAGAAAATATTCATCATCATGCAGAATTTGACGTATCATTTCCGTCAGATGATGATTCCGACGATGAAATTTCATTATCAGAGAAATGAATGGTCGGAAAATGTTAAGTTTTAGAAGGCTGAAATATTCATACACTTACGTCACATTAAATACAAATGGATAAAAATAATACAACAAAACATGTTTCATGAAAATGTGTGTAAATAAATGCTTTTTGTAAATTTAATAATTCTTTAAAGATGGGTGTAAATATTACAACTTAACAGTCTCAGAGCGTGTCACAAAAGGTTTGTGTACATGTTTAGAAATTAATTATACATCAAAATAAACCATCGATATTCACTCAAAAATGGGTGTTATTTTTGAGTAATGCCGATGTAATTACTCTGTGTTAACAATATATTTCTATTTAATGGAATTTAATGTGCTTACATATGAAAAAGTAATAAAATCGGAAATGTTCAAATGTTTATTAAATGCAGTAGGTGTGTAAAAATGGGGAATGTTTTGAAGTGAAATTATTATTTTATTTGGATATAAGTTACGGACAAAAGTGGACAAATGTTCAAACTTGGAAGATTTTATAAGTATAGTTGTTAATAATATTCCATGCATGATTTCAATTGACTGCCTGCGAGTGTGATTATGATAAAATCAGATAATGTTCATCAACGTCAGGTGGTAATTCTTATCTCGGCCTCACGGAGTTAACAAACCCGATAGTAAATTAGTGTTATCAACAGCTTGATTGTAGGCCAAACTTACATGAAATCTACTGACTAAGAACTGTTACTGGTCACAAATTTGTGACCACCTTTTAACCCATGAAAATGCTAGAATCTTAGGGGACGTAAAACAAAAGTATATTGTTGTACAATGTTTGCTGTTTGTTTCAGATATTTCAAGCTTGCCATGTATGTCAATCACAGCCTAGACTGTTTACAACCCATGGTTCACAGATCCATACGCTGCTGGTAAGTCATGAAAATTTGAGTTCAGTATGTTAGAGTCTTAATGCCATGTCTGTGAACTGTGCTAATGTATTTCAGTGTCTGTATGTCATGTCCGTGAACTTTGTGTTAATACATATCAGGTTCTGTATGCCATGTCTGTGAACTGTATGTTTATGTATTTCAGGGTCTGTATGCCATGTCCGTGAACTATATTTCAGGGTCTGTATGCCATGTCTGTGAACTGTATGTTTATGTATTTCAGGGTCTGTATGCCATGTCTGTGAACTATATTTCAGGGTCTGTATGACATGTCTGTGAACTGTACGTTTATGTATTTCAGGGTCTGTATGCCATGTCTGTGAACTGTGCTAATGTATTTCAGTGTCTATATGTCATGTCTGTGAACTTTGTGTTAATACATATCAGGTTCTGTATGCCATTTCTGTGAACTGTATGCTAATATATTTTAGTGTCAGGGTCTGTATGCCATGTCTGTGAACTGTGTGTTAATACATATCAGGTTCTGTATGCCATGTCTCAGTCATGATTTTTTTCCGCTTTAAAGCGGAAATCCGCTTCTTACTCCCTCAAAGACCGATTTTTTTATGACCACTGAAAAATCCGATTTTTTCGAATCCGTTTCGGTATTTTATATACTTTTATCCCCAACTACACTAAAATTTTGTAAGTCGTTTTTATTGGGGAAAATTTCCACCGCCGATGGATTAGATCTATTAGATCTGAATGTATATCGTGGCCTCAACGCGAAACTAGTCTATCTGCTTCTATTTCTATATACATATAGACTAGTTTCGCGTTGAGGCCACGATATGAACCACCGCTTCTAGAAACGCCGCAATCGGAACATCTCAGATATTACCGTTAGCGTCGGTCATCGGGAATTTTCCTTTCCAAAGAAAAACCTTTCTGTTCCGGAATTATAATAATAAGCCGATTCGCGGAACGAAAAAATCGGAAATATTGTAACTTAAGTGGAACGGCTCACAAATAATTTGCGCGGTCGTCGCGTTCATTTTAATCGACTCGAAAATTTCAATCGTGTTCATTTCAGTCCACACGTAAACATTTCTGTGCGCCCAACATTTCACTCGCGTTGTTAAATTTCAGTGAAGAAAGTTTGAGATACAAATGAACTAAAGCAGTTCGTTTGGTTCTTTCACGTGCCCAATGTAAAGCATTGATACACGGGGAGGATTTTTTAAGCACCTCCCAAGTGCTTCAAAACAAAGTGCTAATCATACCTTTAGGTGGTATTTTCGCTATACAGTAATAGGTATGGTCTGGATTGTGAATTGAGATTTATATATAACGCAATTTAAAGCATTTAAAAAGCTTTTTTAAAAGTCATAAAATAAAAAAACACAACTCTACTTTTGATAAATGACCTTATATTAAGTTTGAAATACAAAGGTCAAAAATAAAGAACTAAATATTAATGCTTAATAAACAACTAAGTAGTGAAAAATACCCATTAAAGGGAGATAATTCAAAAATTGCAAACTACTAAAGGAATAATTATTTAATTATTATTATATCTCTTATAAATATGAATGAATTTTTATGAAATAACAAAAAGAACCACTTAAAAAACATGAGTTTTGAAATTGAAATTAGATGCCAGGAGAAGCCTAGAATGCAGGATTTTTAACCATTTACCCAAGAGCTTCTGGGGCCCTTAAGCGGCCCCCAGACCCCCGGCCGTAATTTTCAGCTTTTTTGCCTACGTTGCAAAATCATGTCTGATGTCTGTGAACTGTATGTTTATGTATTTCAGGGTCTGTATGCCATGTCCGTGAACTATATTTCAGGGTCTGTATGCCATGTCTGTGAACTGTATGTTTATGTATTTCAGGGTCTGTATGCCATGTCTGTGAACTATATTTCAGGGTCTGTATGATATGTCTGTGAACTGTACGTTTATGTATTTCAGGGTCTGTATGCCATGTCTGTGAACTGTGCTAATGTATTTCAGTGTCTATATGTCATGTCTGTGAACTTTGTGTTAATACATATCAGGTTCTGTATGCCATTTCTGTGAACTGTATGCTAATATATTTTAGTGTCAGGGTCTGTATGCCATGTCTGTGAACTGTATGTTTATACATTACAGGGTCTGTATGTTGTGTCTCTAAACTGTATGTTTAAACATTTCAGGGTCTGTATGCCATGTCTGTGAACTGTATGTTTATACATTTCAGGGTCTGTATGCCATGTCTATGAACTGTATGTTTATACATTTCAGGGTCTGTATACCATGTCTGTGAATTGGATGTTTATACATTTCAGGATCTGTATGCCATGACTGTGAACTGTATGTTTAAACATTACAGGGTCTGTATGCCATGTCTGTGAACTGTATGTTTATACATTTCAGGGTCTGTATGCCATGTCCGTGAACTGTATGGAAGCAGCTGAAGCTCAGTTTCTCACCGCACTGAAGGTGTGTTCATTTTCTTCTGTTTAAAGAAACTTTTCTTCTCAATGCCGTAAGCATTAGTATATGTTTATTGACTTAACAAAATTATTATTATTGACAAATCATCACCTTATGACAAATTCTGATTAATATATTAACTTTTCATTTAAAATAAGTTTTATTGAATCTTGAAACAGATATTGTGAAATATAACTGTAAATTAAAACTGTGTTATATGTTTCTGATTGTCTTTGAAGATAGGTCAAGTATCTTTCCGCAAAAATATATGTGGAAAATTAAGACAGTAGTCCCATAACAGCAGTCAATGATTTCTGTTCTTTTTTGTTTGTCAGTATGTGAATTCGGCATTCTCAGGTTCTTTTGAAATCATTGCCATATTTACGACAGAAGAATGCCGAGAATACAAAATAAAACGGACATTGCGGATGTTCATTTTGAGTCCAGAAGTACAATTTTCAAGTGTAAAAGCTCATTTAGATGTACTCTAGCAGAATACTTTGTTCCGTTTTATCATCCAGTTTGTAATATTTTCTATAACCAGCAATCAGAGAGCACAGATCTGTCACTGTTTATCAACATGAATCTTGCCATTGTTTTCTTACGCATGGGTAGACAAGATGACTTCCTCGGACTGCTCGAGAAAATTGATCCGGAAAAGATGGAACAGTCCAAGTAAGTTAAATGAAGGGAAGTCAGGTTTAAATAATGATTAATAAAATATTGAACTGTCTAAGTTCACACTGAGAGAAAGTTTGCATATAACTAGAAATAGTGAAAGAAGCAAGTATGAAATGCATGCAAGTGAATTTAGTAAATTTGAGAAAATGTGCATACAGTCTAACCTGAACTCACGGTCACCTCTGATCAGCGGTCACCTCCGTTCATTTTACGACGGATTTTCCTCTGTCACGTTATTCAGCGGCCACCTGCCGTCCGTGGCCAGCAGCCACCGAAATTGCCTCCCGACCGCCGTATTTGACCCCTTTCAGCGGCCATTTTTTTTCCAAAACCAATTATTTTTAGGCGGTAATCGCCGAAGATACCCGATTATTGAAAAGCACGTGATTGCTAAGTTTCGTGTGACTTCACCACAAGAACGACAAAATGTATTTATTTTTATTACATGACTCTTACATAAGTAGTCAACCCATGAAATAATGTCTAGAATAAAAAGCAAGAAAGTTGCCAGTTGACTTATAATTTTGTGAGCGTGATGTTAAACTCAACAAAAATGATTTTGATTAATTTTCAGCTCTCACAGTCTGAAAGCTGCAGCATACTATGTGCAGGGATTACAGACTTTTTTCCAAGCTAGGTACAATGAGGCAAAGTAAGTACTACCGTTAAATTATTTATATGAATGTCCCTGTCAATACACCTAATGTTAGGGCTATGCAACCCACAAGCTGCAAGGATTCAGATCAGTTCATATTCATACTGGTCATTTATACCCTACATCCATACTGTTTTTATGTGCCAACACATTTATGTGAGGGGCATATAGCATTGCTGCTGTCCGTATGTCCGTCCGTCTATACGTCCCGAAATTTTGTGTGCCTGACTTCTCCCACACTACTAGCCTGATTCACTTCAAACTTTCACAGATGAACAAGCTTGATGTGCAGATGACCATAAAGGAAGGAATTTTTTCTGCGATTATTTCTACTGCAGTCATGGCCCTTTGATAGTTTTGCTAGTTTTGCAGATACCGGTCAGCATGAATGTAACTACTGTTGATAACCTTGCATGCAGAAGTCTTGCCTGGTCAGTTTTTCTGTATTTTGTTGGAGTTGTATCATATAATTATGGGCGTAAAAACTTTTTGTATAAATAAATTATGAACTGAAGGTTTGTATTTGATTCCGTAAACATGATTCTAAGTGATATTTTGTATATTTTACAGGCGTTACCTACGTGAGACATTAAAGATGGCAAATGCTGAAGATTTGAACAGGCTGACCTCCTGTTCCCTAGTGCTGCTTGGTCATATATTCCTGTCATTGGGTAACAGTAGGGTATGTATTAGGCTTATATTTAATCCTCTTTTCAATTTTAAGTATATCCTAATGGATGAGAAGTGCTGGCTTATCTTAGATGAAAGCGGCTTGTACCCAACTAGCCTCATCCGATCAGTCACATATTTTTTAATTTACCTAGGAACAAACACATAGCTGTCAGAAAATAGATAGACCTAAGCTGTGATAATATCTTGCATTGACCAAAATAAACTGTTCATATATCAGTACATGGGGAAGGTGTTATTTTGATATTTGTCTGATATAAATGTTCTCGAAGAGCCTTAAAATTTGCTAACTGGCAGCTCTAAGGGACTTAGCTGCATATAACAATTAGATGGCAGATTGTTGAATACATTATATAGAAACAATATCTGTATTTTATTTGTATGTGACAGTTAAATTTATTTGTGTATTTACAGGAATCTTTAAACATGGTAACCCCAGCAATGCAGCTTGCTGGAAAAATACCAGATGTTCATGTGCAGCTGTGGGCATCATCACTACTTAAAGGTAAAATTGTATCTTTTATAAAGGTCTCCTGATTAATAAGTGTTGTTGTTATTTTCTCTCTCTAGGTGTGATATCCTTTAGGCGGCCATATATATTAAGGTACTTCATCTGTAATGACCATTTGCAAGTTACTATACATATTCTCGAGATTCGATTTTGGCATGGTTTGTGAAAGAAGTCATGTACGCATTGAGCTACTTTATATCCAAAGAATCTAGAAATGCCTAAAACGAGAATCACATGGAAATTTTCAAGAGAAATTAAGTTGTTCATTTAGGCTATTAAAACTAAGTACAGGTGTATGTCATTTTATAGTGGCAGAAAAGTAGTTCTAACTAAAAGGTTGAATTAAATGCAGGTCATGTAAATATATTTGTGGACTGTATGGAAGTAATTAAAGTGTATCATGGGTTACAATTTTGGTTGATTTTTTTAACATTTGGAAGTGCATGTCAAATAATTTAATTTAGTTAGCATCTTGGATTTCCCAGTTATCAGCCATGGACAAAATTACTTATAATATTCTGAAAAGTGACTTCTGTTTTATTGTACTGAAGTTGTTTTCATGAAATGTTTTGTTTTCATTCTCATTGTTAAAACTTGTAGATCTGTACCGACTGTCTGGAGACATGGCTAATGAGGAGGAAGGGTGTAGGTTACACACAAGTTTCTCTGCTTCACTCCTCAAAGATCTGTTCCAGTCAACACAACTGTCAGAACATGGTCTCATACAGGTATATATTCTCAACAGTTCTCTCTACCTCTGTCAGGAAATTATTCACTGCTGCAATCGTTCCAGTATTTATGATTTAAGTTTGATTGGTTTGGCTGAGATATTCATACTTTTATGAACCTCCTTGTTGATCATTTGTGTATTCATACATATTACTTCTGTATTTTATGATGGTTAAATCAGATAACAGCCATTCTTAGCTCATTGAGCTCAGTGTGTACAATGTGAGCTATTGTGATCTCTCTACATATGGCTGTCCGGTCATCATCCATCCATCTACACTTTTCTTAAAACAACATCTCCTTTGAAACTGTGTGGAGGAAGTTTATGAAACAAAGCCTGGTTATTCTTTGGCTGGTTTTCTTCCAAAATTGTTCGAACCATTTCGCTTGGTTGCTAGAGCTAAAAATCTGCAAACAACATCTCCTAACCGCTTGTAAGATTTTGAAATAATTTCACACAAGTGGTTCTTATGTAACCCTTTACTAATCTTTTTAAATTATTCTGTTTCTGTAAAAACATGACTGCCAGGGGGAGTGGTCACTTTTCCCAGTATGTATTTATTGGAAACTTTGATGATGGCTTTCATATTAAATCAACTTACTTTTAGGCATCTCTTTCCCTTAAAATTAAAGCCAAAAATGTGAGGAAAAAATTTTTTATTCACTCAGCCCTGCTTTCCTAAAAATGTATACAAACATCCGTGTCTCCCACTACACAGTGGTGTGGGAGACATTGATTTACTCCAGTCTGTTAATGTGTCTGTCTGTCACAAAGCTTATCCGCACTCTTTAAGGTATTAGATCACTAATAGAGAATCTCCTTTTTGAAGAGTATTCCATTCCTACCATAAACCTACTTTTACAGCAATTCTTAGGGGGGCGTAGGTTCAAGCCCTACTGGGACCAAATTTTTTCTCTCCTTATTTTCCTTTTTTCTAGTAGGTTTTTACTTCTTTCAAGACTTATTATTGATTTTTTGTACAATAAAATGGAAAAAGATGAATCTTATAAGCGATTTCTTGGTGTTCTAAGTGAATTTACTACTTAAACAGAAGGGGTAGAGTTACACATCTTTAAAAATATTGAGTTACACGCGGTGAAAGTTCTCTATTTTGTTTTCACTCTTAGATTATATATTGTGGAAGAAATTTAGCTAGGTTTTACATCTGCCCTAAGGTTATTTTTAAATGGAGTAAGCAAAATTCAAAACAGAAACACAGCATTCGACCTTATTTTTTCAATGTTGAGGCATGAATTCTGTCTCATTAAATCCGTTTACTTGAGGCACCATAGAAAAAATGATATTGAGATTTTTATTTTGTGTTTTATAATTGTTTACCAATAGTTTGATGTTTCTTTTATTAACATTAATGGTAAAATGAGTTCTCTGCAAACGTTTTGGATAGTGGCTACACTTTGAAATCTGTCTCTACTTGAGCTTGAGGTGATACCATAAGTTATTCAAAATTTATAAAAAACGGCACTGTAAAAGTTGTTTAAAAATTGCAAAATAGTGCAAAACATGGTTACCTTTCAGAATATACCAAGCAAAGGCCATTTTGTAAACATTACTATTAGTGACCTAATACCTTAAACATTTCTCATCCAATCTTCACCTAACTTGAACAAATTTTTTCATATGACCTATGACCTAGTTTTTGACGGCACGTGACCCACTTTCAAACTTGACCTAGATATCATCAAGATGAACATTCAGACCAACTTTCATACAGATCCCATGAAAAATATGGCCTTTAGAGAGGTCACAAGGTTTTTCTATTATTTGACCTACTGACCTAGTTTTTGATGGCACGTGACCCACTTTCAAACTTCACCTAGATATCATCAAGGTGAACATTCTGACCAATTTTCATGAAGATCTCATGAAATATATGGCCTCTAGAGAGGTCACAAGGTTTTTCTATTTTTAGACCTACTGACCTAGTTTTTTGACCGCACGTGACCAGTTTCGAACTTGACCAGTATCATCAAGATGAACATTCAGACCAACTTTCATACAGATCCCATTTAAAATATGGCCTTTAGAGAGGTCACAAGGTTTTTCTATTATTTGACCTACTGACCTATTTTTTGACGGCACGTGACCCACTTTCGAACTTGACCTAGATATCATCAAGATGAACATTCAGACCAACTTTCATACAGATCCCATGAAAAATATGGTCTCTAGAGAGGTCACAAGGTTTTTCTATTATTTGACCTACTGACCTAGTTTTTGACGGCACGTGACCCACTTTCGAACTTGACCTAGATATCATCAAGGTGAACATTCTGACCAATTTTCATGAAGATCTCATGAAATATATGGCCTCTAGAGAGGTCACAAGGTTTTTCTATTTTTAGACCTACTGACCTAGTTTTTGACCGCACGTGACCCAGTTTCAAACTTGACCTAGATATCATCAAGGTGAACATTCTGACCAACTTTCATAAAGATCCCATGAAAAATGTGAACTCTAGAGTGGTCACAAGCAAAAGTTTACGGACTGACGCACGCACACACGCACGGACGGACGGACGGACGACGGACACCGCGCGATCACAAAAGCTCACCTTGTCACTTTGTGACAGGTGAGCTAATAAATGAAAAAATGATTCAATTATCTTGTTGGTACCACACCCTCAAGTCATTGTTTTCTCTATTTTATAGTTAAGGAAATAAATGTTGGTTTCATAAGGGAATAATGCCCATTTCTCAAATATTTTGTTTATGTAAATTACAGTAATCAAAACTATTTAATATTCAACAACTGCGGGACAACATGTCTTACACATACATAGGTTTTATCAATTTTAACTTTTGATCTATTAGGTTCACTGTTTACACACCTTCATAAGAATGAATACTATACAAATTTTTGAAAAGAATGCAAATAGCAAACTACTGTTTTATTAAAATATTTATTTATTTAATTATTTCAAGAAGTATAAAACTGTCTAAAGGTTTAGCAGTATATCACAAAACCACAGAAATTTTAAGTAAACAAACAACATCTTTATAAACAAACCATCTGTCCAATACATTTTTACCGTTCTGTCCTGTAGAACTGGATACTTAAATATTCTAACAGTTGTCCCCCTTTAAAGAAGAATACCATTTGTAAAGAAATAAAAGGCAACAATTGTCAAAAACGATGTTTACCTCGATACGCAAAGTTTAAGCACTCTTACATTGTTGCAAATGCATCAAAACTAAGACATGTAACAGCTTTTTAACAAGAGGACCATGATGGTCCTGAATCGCTCACCTATCCCCATATGACCCAGTGTTGAACTGAGTATGACGACGTTATTTCTATTATTTGACATAGTGACCTAGTTTTTGAGCATATGTGACCTAAATATCATCAAGATAAAAAATTCTGACCAATTTTTATGAAGATTGATTGAAAGATATGACTTCTAGAGAGGTCACAAGGTTTTTCTATTATCTGACCTAATGACCTAGTTTTTGAAGGCACGTGACCCAGTTACGAACTTGACCTAGATATCATCAAGGTGAACATTCTCACCAATTTTCATGAAGATCTCGTGAAAAATATGGCCTCTAGAGAGGTCACAAGGTTTTTCTATTTTTTGACCTACTGACCTAGTTTTTGACCGCACATGACCCAGTTACAAACTTGACCTAGATATCATCAAGCTGAACATTCTCATTAATTTTCATGAAGATCCATTGAGAAATATGGCCTCTAGAGACATCAAAAGGTTTTTCTATTTTTAGACCTACTGACCTAGTTTTTGACCGCATGTGACCCAGTTTCAAACTTGACCTAGATATCATCAAGGTAAACATTCTGACCAATCTTCATGAAGATCTCTTGAAAAATATGGCCTCTAAAGAGGTCACAAGGTTTTTCTATTTTTAGATCTACTGACCTAGTTTTTGACCCCACGTGACCCAGTTTCGAACCTGACTTAGATATCATCAAGGTGAACATTCTGGCCAATTTTCATAAAGCTCCCATGAAAAATATGGCCTCTAGAGAGGTCACAAATTTTTTTCTATTTTCAGACCTACTGACCTAGTTTTTGACCGCACGTGACCCAGTTTCAAATTTGATCTAGATATCATCAAGGTGAACATTCTGACCAATTTTTATGAAGATCCATTGAGAAATATGGCCTTTAGAGAGGTCACAAGGTTTTTCTATTTTTAGACCTACTGACCTAGTTTTTGACCGCACGTGACCCAGTTTCGAACTTGACCTAGATATCATCAAGGTGAACAATCTCACTAATATTCATGAAGATCTCTTGAAAAATATGGCCTCTAGAGAGGTCACAAGGTTTTTCTATTTTTAGACCTGACCTAGTTTTTGACCCCACCTGACCCAGTTTCGAACTGGACCTAGATATCATCAAGATTAACATTCTGACCAATTTTCAATAAGATCCATTGAGAAATATGGCCTCTAGAGAGGTCACAAGGTTTTTCTATTTTTAGACCTACTGACCTAGTTTTACACCCCACGTGACCCAGTTTCGAACCTGACCTAGATATCATCAAGGTGAACATTCTGACCAATATTCATGAAGATCTCTTGAAAAATATGGCCTCTAGAGAGTTCACAAGGTTTTTCTATTTTTAGATCTACTGACCTAGTTTCTGACCCCAGGTGAACAAGTTTCAAACCTGACCTAGATATCATCAAGATGAACATTCTGACCAATTTTCATTAAGATCCATTGAGAAATATGGCCTATAGAGAGGTCACAAGGTTTTTCTATTTTTAGACCTACTGACCTAGTTTTTGACCTCACGTGACCCAGTTTCGAACTTGACCTAGATATCATCAAGATGAACATTCTGACTAATTTTCATGAAGATCCATTGAGAAATATGGCCTCTAGAGAGGTCACAAGGTTTTTCTATTTTTAGACCTACTGACCTAGTTTTTGACCCCACGTGTCCAAGTTTCGATCTTGACCTAGATATCATCAAGGTAAACATTCTGACCAATTTTCATGAAGATCTCATGAAAAATATGGCCTCTAGAGAGGTCACAAGGTTTTTCTATTTTTAGATCTACTGACCTAGTTTTTGACCGCACGTGACCCAGTTTCGTACTTGCCCTAGATATCATCAAAATGAACATTCTGACCAATTTTCATAAAGATCCCATGAAAAATGTGACCTCTAGAGTGGTCACAAGCAAAAAGTTTACGCACGGACGACGGACACCACGCGATCACAAAAGCTCACCTTGTCACTTTGTGACAGGTGAGCTAACAAGAGCTGTCACAGGAGACAGCGTGCTCGACTATTTCGATGCTGGATAGTGAAACTGGGCACATCTGAGGAAACTAGAGCTGTCACTGGAGTGTTTAATGACTCCAATTGTGGATGAAGATATTGCACAATAGCCTGAGTCTATGTCAAAAATATCAACTTAAAGTAATAAGAGAGGTAAAGATAAAATGTATCAAAACACTATATAAGTATATCCTAAGCAAAAAGGGGCATAATTCATTAAATATTGGTGCCAGAGTTGTGCAGCTTGTGTCATATAGTGTGGGTGATGATGTTGAACAACTATTTTAAGTTTGAATCAAATCCATTCAGTAATAACAGAGACAGAGTGAAAGTGCATCAAAACTTTAACCTAAAATTCTAAGTAAAAAGGGGAATAATTAATAAAAAATTGGTGCCAGAGTTATGCACCTTGCATCATATGGTGTGGGTGATGATGTTGAACAACTATTTTAAGTTTGAATCAAATCCATTCAGTAATAACAGAGACAGAGTGAAAGTGCATAAAACTTTAACCTAAAATTCTAAGTAAAAAGGGGAAATAATTCATGAAAAATTGGTCCTAGAGTTATGCACCTTGCATCATATGATAAGGGTAATGATGTTGAACAATTGTTTAAGTTTGAATCAGATCAATTCAGTAATAACAGAGGTAGAGTGAAAGTGCATAAAACTTTAACCTGAAATTCTAAGTAAAAAGGGGAATAATTCATGAAAAATTGTGCCAGAGTTATGCATCTTGTGTCATATGATGTGGGTGATGATGCTGAACAACTATTTTAAGTTTGAATCAAATCCATTCAGTAATAACAGAGGTAGAGTGAAAGTGCACCAAAACTTTAACCTGAAATTCTAAGTAAAAAGGGGGAATAATTCATGCAAAAATGGTGCCAGAGTTATGCACCTTGTGTCATATGATGTGGATGATGATGCTGAACAACTATTTTAAGTTTGAATCAAATCCATTCAGTAATAACAGAGGTAGAGTGAAAGTGCACCAAAACTTTAACCTGAAATTCTAAGTAAAAAGGGGGAATAATTCATGCAAAAATGGTGCCAGAGTTATGCACCTTGTGTCATATGATGTGGGTGATGATGTTGAACAACTATGTTAAGTTTGAATCAAATCCATTCAGTAATAACAGAGATAGAGTGAAAGTGCATCAAAACTTTAACCTGAAAATCTAAGTGAAAAGGGGGGATAATTCATGAAATATTGGTGCCAGAGTTATGGCCCTTATGTCAAATGATGTGGATGATGATGAGGAATAAGTATTTCAAGTTTGAATCAAATCCATCAAGTAATTACAGAGATATGTTGAAAAAAGAGAAAGTGCACCAAAACTTTAACCAAGGTGGGGACGCGGAAAGACGCCGACGCCGACGCCGGGGCGAGTAGGATAGCTCTCCTTATACTTCGTATAGTCGAGCTAAAAATGGTGTTTTTAAAGGCTTTGAACTGTCTGGAAGTGTGGCCCCTTCATGCAGTCCCTTTCCGAGATTCAATACAAATATGAGTAAATTGAGAATGGTTTTATAGAATAATTTGAAGGTTTTTTATGCTGTTTAATATTTTAGGAATTCTTAGAATTACAGTAATTATACACTAACCAAGCCTGTGCTCCTATATTCTATATCAGTACAAACTTGTTCACAACAAGTAACTAACAACTTCTCTTCTTTAACCACTTTGTACGGTGTTAAGGTGTTCTGACAGATTTCAAGTCATATGGCAACCTTCCAGCTTTAATGTGCAAGAAGACCTGAGTAACCCCTAGGCATTATTTAAGGCATCAGTAGGTACCTGGTCAGAACTGGCTTCCTCACATGATGACCCGAGCAGGGCTTGAACCATCGAAGGCAAGGTACAAGTAATTCAAAGCCAGCAAATTTGAAACAGTCAAGAATATCTGCCTCGGCCAGGGATCATACCCTCAACCTCTTAACTGACAGTATTGTCCTTTCCCTACTGAGCTTATCTCAAACAGTTTTTTAATTGTTTACTTTGCTTGGAATGGGTTTTGCACCTTCTCTTTCGCAGTTTGGTTGTTTTAAGGGGTTTGACGCTGTTTAAAGTAGTTTTTCAGTTACGTAGCGACAGTCACTTTGCAAAGTTCCTGGACTCTCTACCTGAACTGACCTGTTCCCCACAAGTAACAACTTCCCCACATGAATCCGTACTGTAGGATACATATTTACTTATTACTTATTTTATTGGGTTAAATGTCACATTGACACCATTACAGCACATACGCAAAGCTTTTCATCTTATATGACAGTGGCTGATATTTGGCTATTTACCCAAGATTATCCTGCACACGCATGCTATTTGGTTCGTAAATTTTCGATGAACACCCCTTCAAAATGGTTCTGCCCAAACTGAATAATGAACCAGTCCATTTTAGAAATTTAGCAGGGCAAAGGTTAAAGGAAATAAATACTTTGTGCATAACTAATATCTGACAAACAAATTTAAAGATAAACAGCAAAGTTCACTCCTAAATTCTGGAATATTTCATTTAAAAACAAGTTGCTGAATGTTAAGGTTTTAGTACCAGTCTGTAACCTTGATATTTGTAACATTTGGACAGATGCTAAATATGAATAGATAATTTACATTTAGGCAATAAACAGAACATGTTTATAGGAGATTTGAAGGTGTGATCTTCAATTTCTTGCTGGCAGGTGGTCATGTTTTGAGACTTCCGACATATAGTTTTGTATTTTCATACTATAAATCAGTAAGGAAAGTTAAAAAGTAGTTTAAAATTGAGAAACTATCAATTTCCGAATGAATCCCTGACTGCAGTATAAGAGATTGAACTGTTCAGACATGGTTGAAATTCTACTTTTTTATGAACTTCAGACCACCGGGCCAGAACATGAAGCTCTACCCCTTCACCACTGGGCTTAAGAGTTTGTCAAATTTCAACATCTTACAGCAAGATGATATGAGCCGTGCCATGGGAAAACCAACATAGTGGATTTGCGACCAGCATGGATCCAGACCAGCCTGCGCATCCGCGCAGTCTGGTCAGGCTCCATGCTGTTCGCTTTTAAAGCCTATTGGAATTGGAGAAACTGTTAGCGAACAGCATGGATCCTGACCAGACTGCGCGGATGCGCAGGCTGGTCTGGATCCATGCTGGTCGCAAAGCCACTATGTTGGTTTTCCCATGGCACGGCTCATATATGTAATTAAGTAAAATGGTACATATATTTCATAAAGGATATCATAAATTTCACAACCCTTTATGCATATCTCTATAAACTCTAAACTAAAAATTACCTTAAAATGTCTCCATACAAATTGGGCATAACAAGCACATCAAACTGTGTAGGGTCTTGTACCATCTGCGAATAACAAAAAGTTTAATACACATATAAAAATGTCCATCAACACACATATATGTAGTATAATCTTCATTACCTGTACTGTAAAGATATTCAAATCTAAAATGAATCTTACATGAATCACAGGCAAAATATGTACAGAAATGTTATAGGCATGTCCAAACTTTTCTCCATGTGCAACAGAAAAAATCTCCTCTATGTGTAAAAAAAATAGCTTCAAACTTAAGTAAGTTTGTTGATAACAATTTTTTATAAAAGAGACTGAGGAATTTGACTTTTTGACTTTGCTTCTGACCAAGTTTGGTGAACATCCAGTACACTGTTCATTGAAAGTTTTATGACAGCTTTTCTAACTTTTGTTGTGGTGGCCACAAAGTGTGTAATTCTTTGAACAATAGGTCAATTCACGGGTCCTTAAGAAGTGCAATCAAGCAGTCTATGAGAAGAAACTGATTCAAGATTTTTTTCTATTTTAAACTCTGGAGTCAAGCTGACACATCTAAATAAAATTGTGCAAGATCCATCCAAGAATGCTACAGCCAAGTTTAGGAAAGGTCTTTCAAGAACTCATTCTGTTTTTAGCTCTTGCAGCCTCTAACAAGGTTCAAGAGGAACCAGTTTAACAGACTGGAGGGAGGTTCAATACAATGATGCTAAAGACCAAGTGTGGTGAAAATCCATCAAGTGGTTCATGTTGTTTAAAGGTTTTCCTACTTTAAATTCTGGTGGCCCCTAAAAGGAACCAAGTGGAACCATTTGACTAAAATCTGTGAAGATGTTTAAGTAAAACTGTTGATGCAGGATGACAATGGACCATCAGCCTACACTAACTGCTCACCCTGAACAAAGATCGGAACAGTTAGAAGGGAGACAATTTAAAAATGTCAAAGCCTTTTTCAGTTGAATAATTACCTCCCATAACATGTGCTTGCGATCCCTGTAACTGTATATTATGATCAATAAAATTTCATACTCACATTCAAACAGACAGTATCCAAATACATTTCCTTGAATTTAATATCTTTATTCTTTTCTGCTACATGTCGACAACATTTCAAGAACAGACCATCTGACATTCTCCTGCAGAAAAAAAAAAAAAATGATGCCCTTTTAAATGTGTGTAATCATGAAAAAAGTGCTATACCAATGGGGAAAAACAAAACTAATTCCTTAATCAACAGGAAATCAATTGTCCATCTTGCCAAGCTTGTCCCATAGCCCATATGTACATGTAGAATTTCAACATATTTTACTATATTATAACCATTATAAAGACAAGTACAAAATACCATAAATATTATGCAAAATAAGTCAAAATCAGATTTTAGAGGCCCTGATCAATCAAAGTACACTTACTTATCAATCAAACCTAATTCCTAAGAATACTGATGATTTCACAGTATTCATATAGTGCAAGTTAACATGCATGCTGTAATAAATATGTTCTTCTGTACATAATTATAGTCAATGTAAGTCAATAAATGCTAGTCAGTAATCACCACTATGATATAATGAAAATCTTGCATATATCAGCATTATCTGAGTATATTCTAGGGGTATATATGTCTGTAATGTAAGTAGTAGAAAGGAGAGATTTGCTGGTGCTAGGCTGTGTTTTCGTATCATTGCCAGTTCAATTTCTGAATGGAACTGAAACAGATATCAAAACAAAACAATTTTCAAACAAAAATACAGTGACAAAAATATCTTATACTAGAGTTTTAGTCACAGACTTTCAAAGTCTGTCATATGGCATATATTTTAAGCCTTTCAATGTGAAAGAATACTGTCTGAGCACTACTGCAGGCACAAGTGAACTACCTGGAAGTTTAATCTACCTTCCACTACTCAGCTGGATTGCATAAATCGAGGGCTGAGCGCGAAACTATTGTATCTTGTTCTTTATTTATATACAGTTACAATAGTTTCGCGCTCAGCCCACGAAATGAATCTTACTCAGTGCTTCAAACGCAGCTAAAAACACACAGCAGTTAAGGACACATTGTAACTGAAATGTAAAGTACTTACATGATATTAGCTTTATGAACCGCTACTACAGTATGTCTATTGTTGTTTCTGGCATATTCAAATGCATATTCTGCTACTCTCATTGACGCCTGTTCTGTGATCAGCTTTATACTCTGTACCACACCATCAACTATCTGATATAAATGAATAAACCAATGTTTATACCAGTTACCAGAACTCAAGAATTTCAAAAAGTTTTTTCTTACAATGAAATCTTACTATTGTGCAATTATTTAATTTCGAGAGCATACAATTTTCTGATTGGGAAGAAACAGCTATTTCTTGGAGACACAAATTTTTTCAACTTTTTAAAATAAAATGAATGCGACATTTACTAGTTCATTTGGATTTAACTTTTTGAACAGAGGTTTCAAGACAATTCCATATTCTGTTGAACTTGTGTTTAGATTATCGGTAATGTTAGCAAAAATTAGAAAATGCAACAAAATGATCACTTATTTTTTACTTTTACAGTATACTGTGAAATCATTAATTTCATGTGTATGAAACCTTGTGGTTATGCTAAAATGGCTATTTCCATATATATATATATAGGATATGAATTTGTGGATTTTCACCCATCGAGATACAGGAATAAGAACTTTCTTGTTCTTTGGGATTTAATTTCATGGAATGATGTAAAAAAATAGTCCCCCGATTTCATAGTATCTTTATAGCATATATATCTAAAAAGAGTAAAATTTTGAGAATGTAAACTATATGATTCTATAGATCAGGATGAAGGTTATTAAATGAGCCGCGCCATGAGGAAACCAACATAGTGCGTATGCGACCAGCATGGATCCAGACCAGCCTGCGCATCCGCGCAGTCTGGTCAGGATTCATGCTGTTCGCTAACAGTTTTTCTAATTGCAATAGGCTGATCTGAATCCATGCTGGTCGCAAAGCCACTATGTTGTTTTCTCATGGTGTGGCTCAAATGAAATTTGTAGACCAGTCTAAGAATGTAACATTATCATTGATCAATTTGAAGACTGTATCAAGAAACAACCAATCAGAGCTCTGAATCTTCAGACTGGTCCCCAAACTCGTTTTATAATGCAGACTGGTTCCCAAATTCAAGTTTTATAATCTTGGATCCAGGTTGTATTTCCCACTTACTGTGTGTTCAATTCCACTATATTCTCCCTCTGTGTTTTCTCTAATTGTAACTAAATCCACATCATCATATGGTGTCTTGAATCCTTCTATTGATTTACATGGACGCACATTGGCATACAAGCTAAATGCTCTAAAATAGAGAAACAAAGAATCACCAATGAGCTTTCTTAAAACATTCTGATAGTTATATTAAATGCAATTATTGTTTTTTCTTCTATTCAAAAACACAATTCCTATAACTCAACAAAATCTGCATAGGACCTTGTATGCAATTAAACTGTTTTTATTTCCAATTCTAAAAAATATTGGAATAACGGTACTTTTAAGGCATTTTGTTTCATGTCAAACTTCTATTGATGATTTTTTTCTTGTTTTAGTTATGCAGCTACAGCAAGTCAGGAAAGGCCAGTTCAGAATGAATTAACAAAATTCTGTTTGTTTTGGATTTTGTGCAGTTTTTTTAAAACAGTACTCCAGTCACACAATGACAGTCTGTCAACCTAACCAGTGGTCATGGACTCTGCTAAAATAGTGATTTGTTCTCCACAAGTAACTGACAACTTCCACACATAGCTGGAGAACCAAGGACCTCATACATATTGTCATCCGTCTAATCCTTGTGAAGAACATTTCACCCCACCTACAGATCAAACTCATGACTTTTTGATTCATAACCTAAAGCTCTACCTACAGGCTAAACCACAAAAATACCAACTTTCTCAGTGCCAGGTTCAAAGACTTGTGTCCTTTTCCGATAGGTGTCGCTAGTGGTCCTTTCAAACCAACTTTAGTAACTGCCATTGAATCAAAAACTTTCTGTGGCAGGTGGAAGTTCCCATCAGCTCCTTTTACTGGGGTCACATCTACCTCTTCCCAATCTATTGGAGCCTTATTAAAAAGACAACATAATATAAACACTTCCTTTGCATAATACTGTCTCCATTTTCATGCTTCTAATATAAGGCAAAATATAAATAAGTGATATATATGTAAATTGTAAAAAAAAATTACATTTCTATCATGTGATGTCAAGTTTGTTTTTTGTGTTCAAAACCATTTTTCAACAGTATTTCAGCTATGTAATGGCAGGCAGGCAGTTAACCTAACCAGATTTCCTTGATTCTGTACCAGTTCTAATATAGCCTCCACAAGTAATTGCCAAGTTCTCCACATGAATCAGAAATGGAGGACAAATGATTTCAGACATAATGTCTTTATAAAATTGTCACAGAGAACATACCCTTTGTCCAGGGATTGAACATGCAACACTGCGATCTTAAATAAGACTTCTGAACAAGTTTGAACAGAACATCATTTTAAATTGCGCAAACAGATGTGAGTACTAAAATACAAGTTAACCACATACCCCAGCAGCCCCGAATATTTGCTGCACAGAACTGGAGATCTCTGGACCAATTCCATCTCCTGGGATCATAGTAACAAGCCTCTTCTGCAAGAAATATACATGATTTATTGTATAATTATCATTGTGAATACTTTATTTTAAATATTAATAGCTATTGGCTGATTCAATTTTTTTTCTCCAAATTATATCGGGGTTAATTCTCAAATTAGGCGTAAAAAAATCATTTGTTTCTGGTATCCCAACCTACCCTAAATTTTTGGCCTGATCCTGTATGTTTTTATGGCCTTGGAGAATTTTTTTTCCAAATTTTAACAAAAAGTTGCAAATCTTCACTTTTTATGCTTTAAACATGGTCAGTGGTGTTAGAAATCAACTTGCTGATGCTCTAAAGGCATAACCCCCTTATTTGTATTCATTTTTTGACACAAAAATAATTTCCAAAAAGTCCCACTTAATAAAAAAAAAATTTACTGACCCACCTACCCTAATTATTTTGAGCATGTAACCGCAAACAAACAATTTTTTTAAGCCTTATAATGCGTTTTTCCACATTTTACTGAAACTCGTACCATCTTCTAAAACCTTTAAAAAAGCCCCAAAATCCCTGTTTTCTGTTGTCAAAATATATCCAATCTATAGTATTCCTGTTTGTCATTTTGAAATTTAAGCAGAAGAGTGAGAAGTAAATCTTGAAATTTTACAATTTAAGTAACTTTTAATGTGGTTTCTTAACAAGTTTTTTTTTTAAAGATGTACCTTTTTCATGTCAAATAAAACTCATAATTCTACTGCCAACAAAATTTCGGTCCAGTTTATGTCCATAATAATAACAGCATTCTCATCATTTGAAATTCTATGGCATTTTCATCCAAACATTTTATCAAAATTTAAAATACAAACAAGAAATGCGGCAATGCCACGAAACCAGGTTTTCAACACTTTTCATAAGAATAAAAAAGTATACTGAATCATAGTGCACCACTTTGAAGCACAACCCTAACCCTAACTTTAGTAACAATGACCTTGACCTTGGTCCCAGAAACCCCAAAATCAATCCCAAGCTACAACTTTATATAAGTTTTCTATACACCAAGTTTCATCATGATAGCTCATTCCTAAGTTAAGTTATTGACCGGAAACCCTTTTTCTATTTTAAGTAAAGTGACCTTGACCTTAACCCCAGAAACCCCAAAATCAATCCCAGCCTTTATCTTGATATAAGCTACATACATACCAAGTTTTATTCAAATATCTTTACCGAAACAAAAGTTATTGACCGGAAACACCAGTTTGACGCCGCCCGCCCGCCCGACCAACGACATACCCCAATCTAATGATATAAACATAGGAATGAGTTATACATACCCCACCAGAGCTGTAGTTTCTCTGTATGAGTTTTCCAGAGCTCTGAAATTAATTTAGAACATATTATATCAAAATTTAAAGTATCAATTCAACAAAATCAATTCAATTAAGCATAGATATGCATACACATTCTTCTTCACTTAATTTTACTTTTCACCACTTTTGTTTCGATTAAAATGTTAAAAGACTTTGTGCTTGACTGCGAACTTGTCATGGGACAATTTAACTAAATACATGTATAGGAAATATAGTCTGTACACAAAAAAAGCCAAAATATGACTTGCATTGTGTGTAAGAAGAGATAATCTGGGATAGCTTTATTTTCAGCCATTTAAAAAACTAAACAGGATAAGAGGACATGAGCTGATGAATTCTTCAAACTACTTATCCACAGGGGTTGATTATGTATGGCCATGGATTCAATCAAATCTAAAAGCCTGAAAGTCTACATTTCAAAGTCTGAAATGTTCTTTTTCAATGGAATTATGTAGGGAAATTCTGGCAGCCAAAAAACCCTGAAATCTGGACCAAATTCTTTTCGAGTTACATGTAACACAAACTTTTCAGGCCTTTATGCATAAGGGCCATTTCTGTGGACAGGCTGAATGAAATCCTAAACAAAACCCCAAGTGAACAACTTTACATGCTGAATAACGATCCTATAAAGTTTCATGACTCTAGGTCAAATACTTTTTGGGATACCTTCAATGCAAACTTTAAGGTCCTCAAAACTTATTTTTGAATACCAAGGGCCATAACTCTTGTCCTACTGAGTAAACTAGACTACTAAATACCTTGGGGTGACAACCTCTAAGATCTGTATTTTTCTGCCCAAATGAACAATATTAGGTCTAAGGCAAATATCATTTTTCCAGTAAAATGTTTAAGACAAACACTAAGTTCTAAAGGTAATTAAAATAAAGGATTATATCAACTATTTATCCCCTTCAACTGTTGACACTAACTACCAAAATTAAAATGACTTAACAGTTCAGCAGCACAATATGTGTGTAAAAACTATGGCTACATATTAAGTAGTGTTCCAACAGGATAAATACCTAAACTACCTAATTCCACACATAAAAAATATTATTCAAATTCATTTTCTTCAAAAACAATGTCAAACCAGCTGGAATACCCTAGCTCCCAATTAAAGGCATGTAAAGTGAAGCCCCAGCTTTGGATAGTTTGCTGACCGGTTGGCTACTGTACTCTTTATTTAAAGTATTTCTTTTCTTTTTAACCGTAGAACAGTATTCTTTGTTTTTAACTTGCACTTCATGAGAACTTTTAACAATTAACTGACACATGACTAAGTCTGCCTCCGCTGCGTAACTGTATATGGTTTTGCAGTGTATCAAATGCAGAAGCTTCTTTGGGGCACCTTTCCCATAGTTTACTGGGTGAAATTGTTAATCAGCTATCCTTAAGTTGCTAGCAGTTTACAGATGATACAAAAAGGACCGACCGACCGGACACCCACCTACCTATCCGAAACAAACAATTTTTTCTTTAGACTCGATCAAATGATTTTTTTTTTAAATAGTGAATCTGAACCGGCCCAAATGTCATTTTAACCATCCATTTTGGCTGGCAGCCGATTTTTAATGACAGTTCCCTGAACATGTCAGTGACACTGGAGGTGTGGCCAAAGTCGAACATAGCCCAATGCGCTGCCTGTCTTTGGACCGCTTCTATTTTGGTTTGTGTGTATGGAGACCAGACATCGGAGCTATATTCCAGCTGTGGTCTGACGAAGGTATGATAATATGCCATGGTATTAAGGGGTTTAGAGTTAATCTTTAAAATCCTGCAAAGAAGTTAATCTTTAAAATCCTGCAAAGAAGACTAGAGTTTGATTTGCCTTTTTGGTTAACTTATATATGTGGGATGCCCGAGATATCCAAGCCAAGGTGTTTTGCCGAGGTGACAGATTCTAGTATAGATCTTTAATCTATTTTCCAATAATGTCAAACCACTCACTAATAGTGTATTATGCAGGTAGTACTGTGATGGAATATGATGTTTCCGTCTTACAGACATGGATAACTTGGCACTTAGAGGGATTGAATAAAAAAAAAGGCAGTGGCTAGAGAATCGGAATCGGTTCCCTACACAGCGAACTTATTCGTCCGGCATAATACATAATGCTGCCGAAATTCACTTTGTTTCTTGGTAAGTGTCATGCATATTATTTTACCATGCCCTTGTATTTTCTGCCTCCAAAGGTATACTCGCTGCCTACCGTGTCCGCCATAGAATACCGGACGTTATATTCGAATAATGGAATGATATAAACTAGTACGAATGAATAAGTGAAAACTACTTTGCTGTTTTTAAATGTTATATGCTTTAAACATTTACTATGTTTAAATTATTTAAATATAAAATAATATTGTTTTGTATTTGCGTCATGATAATACATGTTTATAGATGTACAAACTAATTTAATTGCCATTAAAACTTCATACAGATTCTTTGATCACTTTAAATACTGGTTTGTAACACCTCGGCATTTCACATTCAAAGATATGTGATCAATACTAATTAACAGTAATTACTTAATTTGTTTTAATTGTTTCTTTTGTTGTATTGTACCTTTTAAGTTTAAATTTCAAGTTTATTTCTGCTTAATCCAGTGCCGACGATTTCCGCATTCATTCGTACTAGTTTATATTATCATTCCAATATGGCAGACAGTATGCGGCAAGTACACTTTTGGCGACACAGTAAACACAAATAAATGAAAGGGGATGGCTTGCTGAAATGGTAAAATTAATTAAGATAATAAAATGCATGGTACTTAGTAACTTACATGTACCAAAAGAAACAAAGTGAATTTCGACAGCTTTATGCATAGAAATAAAATTCCAGTTCCCTAACCTATGCACGGTACTTTGGCTAGAGAACCAGTTCCGGACGAATAAGTTCGCTGTCTAGGGAACCGATTCCGGTTCTCTCGCCACTGCCAAAAAAAAATTCCATA
Source organism: Mercenaria mercenaria (assembly GCF_021730395.1). Classification (NCBI taxonomy): domain Eukaryota; kingdom Metazoa; phylum Mollusca; class Bivalvia; order Venerida; family Veneridae; genus Mercenaria; species Mercenaria mercenaria. The sequence goes on along the minus strand of NC_069368.1, from coordinate 22,074,902 downwards.
TCCAGTCCAAATAACTAAATGCAGGCATAGAGTAAACTAGATTTACAGGCATTTCCTGGAGTTGGAGCGACTTCATACAACTAAATTCACCACTAATATTATTCTGAAGCAGTCCAGGGGTCACACTGGGAATTTTTTTCTCTGAGCCACTGCTTTTTCCGAAGATAAAATTATGAGGCAAACAACGGTGAAGCGCATAGCATTGACATGATTCTTGTACGACTACATTATATGTACCAAAGTACTCATACCACTCAAGAAATTAATGTAGTTATTACATATTTCTTAGTAACCCTTTAAAAAGCTACTTAGAAAATCAGTTTTTGTTAACATCTAAAATTATCATTTTTATAAACATTTGCCATTTAATAAAAAAATTCTGAAAATCACATTTAAAATAAAGATGTCAAAAAAGAAGAAATTTTGTTTAAGCAGTGTCTTACTTTGCACATTGCCTTATAAGTGGGTGGGGTTCGATGCCTTAGCATGTTTTATTCTCGAAAAATACTTCAAAATAATAGCTCCTTTTGCAACAGTTGTCATATTTTTCTTAAATGTAGACTTTTTATTGGCTTTTTATTAAGACTGCACTTAAAAATCTCGTCAGTAATGACAGAAATATCCGAAAATCATGGTCGCGAAAACGGGTGACAAATACGGAAAACGTAAGTTAGAATTAAATATTTGAGAAAATACCTACGTTTTATTGCTTTTCTATCATCATACCTATTCAATCAGGGCTTTTTCCCCCTATAAATCTACCTCCGGTAAAAGGAGTTAGTCCCAATGCAAAAAAGTATGCTTTTTTCCCAAAGTTGAATTGAAAATTCCCAAATGATTATACCTTTTAGGGTTTTTGCTGTTTTAAGATAGTTTTGCTAATTTGTATGTATATTTAGATAAATTATAATACTGTTGAACAATTACTGAAATGCAATTCATTAATATTTCACTCAAGAACACATTGATTTAGATTTTGGTAATTTGCAAATTGTCCCAATTAAGATAATTTCCAAGAGCATTTTCCCAATTCCACCGGCGTCGGTGGCATTCCCAAATTGATGAAAAAAAGGCCTGTCAATACTTAAAATTTCTGCTTATCTTAAGCATTTTTTATTTGTTTTTTGCCCAAACTAACCCTCGGCAATCATAGAAAATTTGCTATAGATCGTCTAACGGCCGATTGCTCATTAAATCGTATCAAGCGCACAAAATGATGATTATAATTATCCAGTTTGTAATTCAATAATCTAATTATCGCAAATTAACTGCCTGATCAAATAACAATTTTGCAAATTGGCTCCCTCCCTTTCAATAACGGATGTTGTTTGTCTACACAGATTATCGATTTTTCACACCTTTTGGTTTGTAAAACTGGCAATATTCGTAGTTTTGCAGACAGACCATTTTCGCCAATTAGAAAATTTCGGAGCCACATTTAGTTTTTTGTCGCAAATGGCTCAAGTGGCGATCGACAGCGTGACCCCTGGCAGTCGATAACTATAAAATAAGCTTAGGAGAGACTTCCATGCCTCCAGTGATGAAATAACCGAATATTTGTTTAGACGAACTGGGATCTACTTATTTTAAGAAACAGTGAAATTCGACCATGTAAAACATTTTCAAAGGATTTGTGCATCTAATTCAATTCAATATGAAAATTTCTTGTTAAATCTCAGCTTTTTCCATTCAAAAGTGTCGCGGTATCAAAATTTACCGATAAAATACTGCTTAGCAGACGCTTGACATTGGCCATTTCGTCCTTTTCGGTGTTGCGTGTAAAAATTAACAACGTAATATTTATGAAACCCAAGGTCAGGTTTTAGACCATCAAATAACACAAAAATATCACGTTGAATAATTTGCATCTTTTCATGGTTCTTCACAAGTTGTACAATATAAAAAAGATTTTATTAGTGTCATTCATGATCCTATCTTCGCCGATAGGATTGTGGTCTCATACCCATGCAGAGGTGCAGTTAAAGCTATAAATAGTAACGTTCAGACTCTGTAGCAATTATGCGCGCGCGCGTACGGAATGTTAATTTACTTCCGGGTTTCAGATTGAAGAAAAATACATACTCGATCAATTTTTTGATGTTTAATATATTGTGATTGGCAAATTTTTCGATACATTACACACACCTCATATTTTTCTGTTGCGTCAAAGTGATAGCTGTCATAAAAATGCACAAAATGGGCAAATTAAAGGGTTTTGAGATAGTTCTTAGTGAGAACAAGGCTGTGTTTCATCCAGGTGGTAAAATTGTTGGAAAAGTGATAGTGGAATTGAAAGGAGATATGAAAATGAGGTCACTAAGGATATTCATGAGGGGTGTTGCAAAGGTTCACTGGACGGAATCACGAAGCACTGGTAGCAGACTTGGCTCTTACACGGAACATTTTAATGCTGAAGTGGAATATTTTTTTAAAAGACAAGTCTTGTTTGGAGGAGGTAAATTATTCTACTTGAGGCACCTGATTATTACAATATTTTGTCTGTGCAAAATTGAAAAGCGTCTCTAAACAGCATTGCTTATTTCCACATTGACATACAATTTATACTACAAAGCTTTTCCATGAACAGACCACATGTGAGTAAAGAACTGGCCAGCGTAAACTTAGTAGAACCAGAATGGCACGGTGGTTGCATGATAAAGTACATAAATTATATTGAATTATATAAGCATACCATATAAGCATACCACTGCATAAGCACCGGCCTGCTTAGCTGGAGAGGGAGAGCGCAGATATATGAACCGCAGGGTCCTGAGTTCGATCCCCTGATGGGCTGTATGTTCTACATGGCGATTTGATAAAGGACATTGTGTCTGAAATCATTCGTCCTCCACCTCTGATTCATGTGGGGAAGTTGGGGGTTACTTGCTGAGAACCGGTTTGTACTGGTACAGAATCTAGGAACACTGGTTATGTTAACTGCCAGCCGTTACTAACTGAAATACTGTTGAAAAACGGTGTTAAATCCAAAACAAACAAACAAACAAAACCTCTGCATAAGCATATGCATACCATTTCATGATGAAGCTTACCACATACGAATTATATAATGAAATTATATTTTGTGGGGCACTGTTTAAATAGGTGTTACTTACACAAGTTAACAATTGTGAGTGAATTGAGCTTTTTAATTACCTAAAATATTGAGATTATTTGCCCAAATTTATATATACCAGTATACATATTTCTTTATTTGCAGAAGTATCAGAGGGCCGAGATGTGCTAACAGAAGGAAGACATGAATTTAACTTTGAATTTGACTTGCCAATGGGGTACTTATTATTAAGCATTCTAAAGAAGTATTAGCATTTTCTTCAACTGCATCATTTTCTTCAATTCATCCATTCTACAGATAGAGGAGCAACTTGGACAGTAAAAATGTCCCCACATCTGATGTTCCTAAATATAATCAGATTTTATTTGATTTAGTTGTTTCATGCCTTTGGAGTACACAAATTAAATATTTTAGTTAACTATAAACAATTTTTCATTATTTCATTGCTTTTGCAAAGATAGCTGTAAATCAGTGACAGATACATTACACTGTGAATTTTCATTCAAAAAACTATTTTAATATAACATATAACAATATTTGTGTCGGTTATTTACCTGTCCAGACTAAATACAGTTTAATAAGAAATAAAGTTATTTATATACCATGATTGATAAAATAAATCAAATTGTATGGAAAAATAATTTAATTTACACAAATATCAATTATCATAAAACGCACTTCATATTGGATTATGAAATAAGATCTATATCATTATGTAGATTAACACACTTGAATTGATGAGGAAAAAATACTATATGAACAAATAATTGGTTTTTAGAAATATCTGAAAATATAGTCTTTTTGGTGAAAATAGTCTACCCATTTCGTATAAACGTATCTGTCGCATTTTTAAATTGATTAATTGGCATTACATTTGCTTTATATTTCATACATTTTGATATGATTCTATTTGAAAATAAAGAAATATAACACAAAATGTATATGTTTTGTATAAAAAAAAACACTTTAACTTGAAGATCTAACATAAAAATAGAAATTGTAATGTATCTGTTTTATTCATTATCTATGATGTCTTATAAACTCCAGATATCAATAATAAAACCGTAATCAACTTTTTTCTAAAACTTTAAGTTAAGGTGATGATTATTCAAACAATTCAAACATTTTTACACATTTATAGCACAGTCGTACAACGTATCTGTTGTTTGTAACATATCTGTGTTTAATACGTTTTCTCAAAGAAAAATATGAAATCTGGACTAAAAGTTAAATACTTTAACTCAGATACAAAGTTAAACACGTGTTCTACTACTCTGTCCAGTAACATTTCTAGATAAATGCAGTATACATGTATGCTGAATGAAACTCTTCGTAACGTATCTGTTAAAAAGAAATTGAAACACGGTGGCAGTTGAATATCATCTTATTTTATTTTCTACAATATGTTTTTTTCATTAATAAATAAATATTATTTTGATAATCATATCATTAAACATTCAAACTGTCAATAGTCGTTCCGGAACATGCATTACACACCTGAGTATTTGAGGTGAATAGATGTTGTAACGTATCTGTTGTCAAAATTGCCGACACAAAATGTACATGGTCAATATACAAATGATTGACACATATTGAAAAAGGCGACGTTTTGTTCAAGATATATATCATTAACTAATCATTTGAGCATAACAGTTTAGTAATTGTCCAGATATTTAAATTTCAGTAACCATGCATTTTAATTTAACCCTAGATCACCAACATAGATTTTTGATCTGATGTGCATGTGTAAACGTCTGATTTCGAAAATTAGTTATCTCTAGTGGACATTTCAGTGCGATTTTAGACAGTATAAAACATGCCTACTTCATTTTGAAAGCAAAATAATGATAATACCAAAAAGTTAAAAAGTTGAACTGTGTCGACATGTTTAAATTGGAGTTGCTCCTCTGTCTGTAGAATGGACGAATTGCAGTTTTATTTGATATCATCAAAATCAAAGTTTATGATAATTTATTGCCTTCAGTGTGATACCAGTGTTATTACATTGTATCTACGATTTTGAAAAAGGAGAATTTAATATATAAAAGCTGATCATTGTTGTAAACTATTTAGGCTTAAGTGTTCAATGATTTTAGTGATTTAGGTCTGCTGTTACTAGCTGTCACATTATGAACATTGTCACATTAATAGGGGAAAAAATATTAGGCAGGCAGCCAATTAGCTTAGTCGATAAAGCATTAGCCATGTAAAACTAAAAGGTAGTCCCAGGTTTAAGCCTGAGATTACCAACACAATAGTCCTATTTCACATCCAGTGACGCTAGCTATATACGAAGTTAAAACAGTTTTATTTACTCATTATATATTCATTTAAAATTAGAAACTCCTCATAAAATATATATAAATTGATTAAATATATATCATAAGGTATAAAAAAAAATTGTTTGTTTCCGGTATTCCGACCTACCCTAAATTTTTGGCCTGATCCTAAATGTTTTTATGGCCTTATAATAATTTTTTCGACTTTATCAACTTTATAACAAAAAGTGCAAAACAGCTCTAAACATGGTCAGGTGATGTTAGAAATCAACTTACTGATGCTCTAAATCCTTATCTGTATTCATTTTTTGACACAAAAATAATTTCCAAAAAGTCTCCCTTAATAACCCCCCCCCAACACACACACGCACACACACACACACACACCAAAAATAATTCCAACATACCTACCCTAATTTTTTTTAGCATGTTACCGGAAACAAAGAATTTTTTTTTAGGCTTAACTGTGTATGTAGAGCTTACAGTGCCAATTTGATGTCATATACTGATAAAATACTATAATGGTCATATTGTGAAAGAAACCCGTTTTTTTTTCATGGTATTACACATTACTTATATTGGTACATGTATATAGTTTAGTATGTGGTATTTTAAACCAAACACACAGTACTTTTTATACACAAATACATGTTTATTTTGTGTGTACATAGGTACTGTATCATGGTAATTGTTTATATTTTCAAATATGATTTTGGGCGTGATATATCTTTAACCTTTAGCATGCTAGATAAATTGTCGTCTGCTGGAAATGTCGTCTGCTAAAGTTGTAAAGTTCATTCAATTTGCTCCAAAACTGGAAGAAATATTGTCAGAGTAGCAAACAGCTTGGAACCTGATCAGACGCCGATTAATCGGCGTCTGATCTGGTTCCAAGCTGTTTGCAAAGGCTGTTAAATTCGCCTGCAGCAGGCTAAGGGTTAAAGTATCATCCTCCCGTTTTCAGAGGCATTGCTACATCATTTGAAGGAAAGCATGGTAATGTAAGATACTGGCTGAAAGCAGAGATGGACAAGCCATGGGGTTTCAACAATAAAACAAAGAAAGCCTTTACTGTCATCAGCCCAATAGATATAAACAAGCCCGAATATCAGGTAGCTATGTCTTCTTATATCAGTATACCCTGGGACTCCAATCTGACAATTTAAAGGCACTGGCCTCCAGATCGTACAAGAACAAAAAAAAAAGAAATTTAAGGTATCAAGAAATTAATGCTATTTTTTTTACGAAGGCTTTGAAACTGAATTACTGACAGACTATATTAGTTGTTTTTACTTATTTTTACATTAAAAATTGAAAAGCATTTGTAATGGGTTACTCAGGGTAAACAGCTTTAATAATAAATATTTATATATAAATGATCGTCAAATACTTATTCCTTCATGGTGTATTAGTCAAGAATGCAGGAAAGTTTTATTGCCATGGTGACCCAGGTTCAAATCCCGAATCCGGAATGTTGTTTCCTTTCTTGATTTGGCATTTTTAAGATAGTTTAGAAACAAATTCTCATATTCCAATGTTCATAAAAAAAGAAAGAAAAATCATTTTTAACCAAAATCTGGAGGTGAGTGCCTTTAAACTTTCTTTTTCTTCCGCCACATTGATCTTTCCAGAAACTCTCTTCAATGCTAATGAACATGAATTAGTGCAAATTAATTGAGGTGTATAATGTGTATATGTCGAGAGATTTTGTTGTTTTGGACAAAGATACTTCCCACGCAAATATCCTTGTATATCAAGAAGTAATATTATTCGTATCACATTACTTTATTGTCAACCTAAGATGAATACTACCAACAAAGGCCAAGCCTTATTGATTTTATTTTACAGGCAAACTTTGTCCCTTGAACTTGGATAATTCCTACACTGCCCATCCCTCAAACTCATTATCAGGTCCCAGTAAAATCCTTATATGTATATTGTTCGACAGCTCAAACTGTTGATAATTCGAATAAATTTTGATGGTCAGATCGAGTTCGAGCTAACAAAGTTCAACTGTAGTGATAATGTTTGGTATAAACTTATTGTTGGCAAATTAGATAATAAACTTAATTGATTATATTATACATAAATTGATGTTTCTATTAGATATTGACATATGCAAAAAAAGAGAAAATAAAATCTGAAAAGTAGATCCCTCGGAAGCACCGAAAACAAGGCAAACAGTGAAAATTGCAGACTCGGTTTGATTGAGTCTGTTCATGAGCAGTAATGGAAAATGCAACACTGCCCACGCCCCCTAGCACCGGCTTACGCAGTATTCAATCTTCAAATCTAAATGAGTTGAAATCAGTGATCCCGAAGGACCAGAAAATATAACAACACTGAGATGAAGTCGGGGCGACTTTTTACGGCCGCCACACAGCACTTAACACCCGCTGTTGTGAAGTAAATAAAATCTGAAAAGTAGATCCCTCGGAAGCACCCAAAACAAGGCAAACAGTGAAAATTGCAGACTCGGTTTGATTGAGTCTGTTCATGAGCAGTAATGGAAAATGCAACACTGCCCAGTCCCCTAGCACCGGCTTAAGCAGTATTCAATCTTCAAATCTAAATGAGTTGAAATCAGTGATCCCGAAGGACCAGAAAATATAACAACACTGAGATGAAAGTCTTGTCATAAAATAGAGTTAAAACGCAATATCTCAAATTCAAAGAAAACAGGCATTTTACATTGAGGTAACCGAAATTTTACATGAATATGGTGTGTTTTGCTTTTTTCAAGAACACATTATCAAGCTCATACATGTCTATATATTCAGAGAAAAAAGTCAGCTTATTGAGATATAAAGATTTGACTGACTTGACGGTTTTACTTCAACACAACCAAAGTCACATTCTGTCTAAGATAGACAATATATACTTCTGGAGTGAATAGTTGCAGGATTTGAAAAGTCGAGACTTCTTATCTGGACACTCGTAAGTTTTGTGTTTTCTACATGCAGGTATGTGTTGAAAGTAGTGTTGAGAAGACACTGTGTTGCTGGTTGTTTACTTCAGGACCCATCTCAATAACAGCTAGAACAGATCGCAAGGGATATTGCCCAGGTAAATATTTTCTGGTTGTTCACTTAGGACCCATCACAATAATGGCTAGAACAGATCGCAAGGGATATTGCCCAGGTAAATATTTTCTGGTTGTTCACTTAGGATCCATCTCAATAATGGCTAGAACAGATTGCAAGGGATATTGCCCACGTAAATATTTTCTGGTAGTTCACTTAGGACCCATCTCAATAACAGCTAGAACAGATCGTAAGGGATATTGCCCAGGTAAATATTTTATGGTTGTTCACTTCAGGACCCATATCAGTAACGGCTAGAACAGATCACAAAGGATATTGCCCAGGTAAATATTTTCTGGCTGTTCACTTAGGACCCATCTCAATAACAGCTAGAACAGATCGTAAGGGATATTGCCCAGGTAAATATTTTATAGTTGTTCACTTAGGACCCATCTCAATAACAGCTAGAACAGATTGTAAGGGATATTGCCCAGGTAAATATTTTATGGTTGTTCACTTAAGGACCCATCTCAATAACGGCTAGAACAGATCACAAAGGATATTGCCCAGGTAAATATTTTATGGTTGTTCACTTAGGACCCGTCTCAAAAATGGCTAGAACAGATCGCAAGGGATATTGCCCAGGTAAATATTTTATGGTTGTTCACTTCAGGACCCATCTCAATAACAGCTACAACAGATTGTAAGGGATATTGCCCAGGTAAATATTTTCTGGCTGTTCACTTAGGACCCATCTCAATAACAGCTAGAACAGATCGTAAGGGATATTGCCCAGGTAAATATTTTATGGTTGTTCACTTCAGGACCCATCTCAATAACGGCTAGAACAGATCACAAAGGATATTGCCCAGGTAAATATTTTATGGTTGTTCACTTAGGACCCGTCTCAAAAATGGCTAGAACAGATCGCAAGGGATATTGCCCAGGTAAATATTTTATGGTTGTTCACTTCAGGACCCATCTCAATAACAGCTACAACAGATTGTAAGGGATATTGCCCAGGTAAATATTTTCTGGCTGTTCACTTAGGACACATCTCAATAACAGCTAGAACAGATCGTAAGGGATATTGCCCAGGTAAATATTTTATGGTTGTTCACTTAGGACCAATCTCAATAACAGCTAGAACAGATCGTAAGGGATATTGCCCAGGTAAATATTTTATGGTTGTTCACTTCAGGACCCATCTCAATAACAGCTACAACAGATTGTAAGGGATATTGCCCAGGTAAATATTTTCTGGCTGTTCACTTAGGACACATCTCAATAACAGCTAGAACAGATCGTAAGGGATATTGCCCAGGTAAATATTTTATGGTTGTTCACTTAGGACCCATCTCAATAACAGCTAGAACAGATCGTAAGGGATATTGCCCAGGTAAATATTTTATGGTTGTTCACTTCAGGACCCATCTCAATAACAGCTACAACAGATCGTAAGGGATATTGCCCAGGTAAATATTTTATGGTTGTTCACTTAGGACCCATCTCAATAACAGCTACAACAGATCGTAAGGGATATTGCCCAGGTAAATATTTTATGGTTGTTCACTTAGGAACCATCTCAATAACAGCTAGAACAGATCGTAAGGGATATTGCCCAGGTAAATATTTTCTGGTTGTTCACTTAGGACCCATCTCAATAATGGCTAGAACAGATCGCAAAAGATATTGCCCAGGTAAATATTTTATGGTTGTTCACTTCAGGACCCATCTCAGTATTGGCTAGAACAGATCGCAAAGGATATTGCCCAGGTAAATATTTTATGGTTGTTCACTTCAGGACCCATCTCAGTATTGGCTAGAACAGATCACAAGGGATATTGCCCAGGTAAATCTTAAAGTTTAAGGATAGAAAGGATATTGCCCAGATAAATCATAAATTTTAAGGATGGATGGGGTATTGTCCAACTGAACAATAATCTTTAAGGATAGAAGGGATATTGCTGAGGTAAATAAAAGAACATTAGAGATACCGATAGTTGGATATTGCTCAGGAAAATCATATTTTGTAAAGATAGGATATTGTCCAGGTTAATAAAAGGACATTCAAGCTTGTAGGAATATTGCCCAATTAAACCATAGAAAGAATATATTGGGGTGTGGTAGGGATATTGTCTAGCACATGTGTCTAATATCTGTAAGTCCTGTGTCTTTCTTTCATTGGTTTGCTGGACAGTGGTCCATCATTATTTTTATGTTTCAGGTGAATCTATAGCTATATCTGCAGAGTTTGACAATCTGTCCAAGCGTACAGTGATACCTTATGCCACCTTATATCAGACACAATCATACTTTGCCAGTGGAAAATCAAGAATCAGAGAGACCAAGTTTACAGTACTCACAGGTGATAATACTTCAATTTTGCACACTTTTTTAAGCTTAAAGGTTATCATTCAAAGCTGGCTGGGTAACAGCTGTATCTCCACACTATGACTGGTTTTGTTTGTTTGTTTTATTTATTTTTAACCATTTTGTAACCGTAAACTAGACCAATGCTTCTGGATTCAGTAGTTAACCTGTCCAATGTTACTGGATTCTTTAGTAAACCTGACCAGTGTTCCCAGATTCTGTAGTAAACCCGACCAATGCTCCTGGATCAGAAATAAACAAGACCAGTGTTCAAGGATTCTGTACTAAACCTGAATAATGCTACTGGATTCTGTAGTAAACATGACCAATGTTCCTGAATTCTTTAGTAAACCTGACCAGTGTGCATGGATTCTGTAGTAAACCTGACAGATGCTACTGCATTCTGTAGTAAACTTGACCGATTCTACTGGGTTCTGTAGTAAACCCGACCAATGTTCCTGGATTCTGTAGTAAACCTGACCCAAACCAATGTTCCTGGATTCTGTAGTTAACCTGATCAATGTTCCTGGATTCTGTAGTAAACCTGACCAGTGTTCCTGGATTCTGCAGTAAACCTGACAAATATTACTGGATTCTGTAGTAAACCTGACCAACATTCTAGGATTATATAGTCAGCCTTACCAGAAATCCTGAATTCTGCAGTTATCCTTACCAATGCTTCTAGATTCTGTAGTAAACCTGACAAATGCTACTGTAGCTAACCTGACCAGTGTTCCTGGATTTGGTAGCAAACCTGACCAATATTCCTGGATTCTGTAGCAAACCTGACCAATATTCCTGGATTCTGTAGCAAACCTGACCAATATTCCTGGATTCTGTAGCAAACCTGACCAATATTCCTGGATTCTGTAGTAAACTTGACTAATGTTTCTGGAATCTAGTAAATCTGACCTGTGCTACTGGATTCTTTAGTAAACCAGACCAATGCTACTGGATTCTATAGTCGACCTTACCAGAAATCCTGAATTTTGTAGTTAAGCGGACCAATACTACTGGATTCTGTAATAAACATGACCATTGTTTCTGGATCCTGTAGTAAACCTGACCGTTGTTCTTGGATTTTGTAGTAAACTTGATAAATACTTCTGGAATATGTACCAGTTAAACCTTTTCTCCACAATTAATGAAAGCAAATGTTCCCACATGAATCAGAGGTAAAGTATGATTCTTCACAAGCATAGAACACAACCGAGTAAAATAATAACAGACTCGGATTGACTGATTCTCTTCATGAGAGGAAATAAAATGTGCTATACCCCTCACATCCCATGATACTGACTTAGATATAGGACCATACTTTAAAATCCCAGGTGAAGTGTATGTTTCTACAGATTTTAGTACACCCTACATATTGAGTTACCTGTGAGGGTATCATTTTTTTTTAAGTAAAATAGAATAATTTATATTGGTCTGAGTCTACTTCATGAAAAATTCCAAGTTTTTAGATCGAACAATTATAATGGGATGACAGAAATATCTGTTTGTTGTACAAAGGTTTTTACTTTGCTAAGAATTTTATCTGATTCAGTCAAATGAGAAAGAAAATATCTGCATTGTTTAAAGGTATTTTCTCCTTTGCAGGTTTTGTAAACAGGTTTTACACTGTATTTATAAATAATATTTGATGGTACTAATCATTTAAGATAATGTGTCAGCTGAGAACCTCAAGATAAAAGATCATATTTTATTTCATTATGAGCAAACCAATTAGATATCAAAAATATTTTTTGTTATTGAATGATTGTTGTCTGAATGATTGAAAAAATACACATGTTTATATTGATCTGCCGAACTGACACTTTATCCTGAGTGATCAGTATTCACTGCATTGCAGGCTGTTGATCATATGTTACTTTATTATAACAGTTTATGTTATGAAATTCCTAGCATTTCAATTATAGACACCTGTTGTGAATATATGAACTATAAGTGCGTGTGTGCTGTATCATAAACCAAGTACAAATTCTCATAAATATGATCATTTCGATAAAACTGTTGAACATTACGAGATAGCAGTTGATCAGATCTGATGTAATAAAACCAATGTTAACAGTGCTTTAAGGGCAGACAACTCTTACATTTAGTGTTTCTCCCATTGAAATTAAGAGCAGACAGCTCTCATAAAGTGACACATAATTTTTTGTGTGTTTTTTTTCTTATTATATAATATTTGCTCTTCTTAGAAATAACAACCTGTGCTCAAGAAACACATTTTAGTCATCTGAGTGGTGTTTGAATTTTTAAAATGTTTTTAACTTGATGAATGTACATGCATGTATACCATATTCCGCCCCGCCATGTAAACCCCCGCATCCTCCAAATAAACATCTAGCCCCCTTTTTACAAAAGTAAAAAAATAATTGCTGCCATCAGTAAATTTTAGCATTTTGATTTTGGTATAAAGTCATAAAAAGTTTCATTTACAATTGATATATAGCTGCTGAATAAATGCTGCCTTCAATGTTCATATTGCAGTACCCATGGGGATGTTTTGTTGGGGAGTAGGGGTAATTATTAGTTTTTTGGAGGTAGATGTATTTCAATTTGAATCATTATTTACTGTAGGTTTACCAGTGGGACCAGGAACACGAGGAAGCTGGGACTCGCAGCTCCTCAAGATTCCCGCCGTCTCACCTTCAATTATAAATTGCTGTGTTATGAAAGTGGAATATTTTGTAAAGGTATACATTTTTTATGTTTCTGCGTTTTTGCCCTGATGAAATTATCCGCTAACGACAAAATTTGACTCCCATCTTGAGAGTGAACTAAATGAACTTTAATAGATTTTTCATGCGAAGTTGATTATGTCGTCTTTAGGGGGAATTTTCTCTATAAATTCAAATACAAACGTATTGGTTATATATTGAAGATGTATGCATGAATTTATAGGCATAATGTGTTCCTACTTATTTTATAAATATTATTTTATTATTAAAGGTTGCCCTTCACATACCTGGTGCATATAATTTGACCATGCATTTACCAATCACGATCGGAACCGTACCATTTCGACGTGGTGTTTTCAACTTTACGGACTCAAATTTCTACAGAGAAACACAAGCTCACTTCAGTGCCATGACATTTTTGGGACTACCAAACCCGCCACCTTACAGAGAGACTATCACCCCACCACCACCTTTTGAAGGTAACATTTCAGTCTATTACAGTAAAACACCATCACTCCAAGGGGATGAACAAAACACTTCTGTTATCCAGCATTTTGAGTGATCAGAACATAGTATATGAGAATAACAGATGGAGGCCACATGAATTGCTTGTGTTAGCGTGGTACTCTTGCCATTGATGTTTGAGTGAGTGGTGTTCCTTGTATTCTTGTTGCAGATTAATTTATGTCAATCTAAAGTGTAAATGTGAAATCAAGGTGTTAAACCGAAAAAGGACTATAACTTCCTTTATATAGGAAAGATGTTTAGATGTTTTAAGAAAATCAGATTGGAAGATACAGTGGCATAGCAAACTTGGAAAGAAGGTTTAATTGGATTGTTCTAAGTGCAGGGTCTAGAGCATGCCTATCTAGTACATGTAGAATGTTTTATTTTGGTATACAGTTGAACCTACCCTAACGGCCATCTGTTAACTTCCTTAACTGAAAATTCATTCTAATTTAAACTTGTCTTAAGCAGCTACCTGTCATAAGCAGCCAACTTTTGTCACTCTCAGATTATGCTGCTTCCTTGACTGGCTTCCTAATACAGGTTTGACCATATGCTAGAGACATTTTGCAACTTGAATATATTATGCTAACGTATATATTACGCACCCCTGATCTTGTTTCAAAATCTTGGGAAAACATATACATTGGAATATAATGCGCATTGAATTTATAATACTTCCTTTTGATATAACTTTAGTATGTTAAAGTGATTTTATTTTTTTTAGCCCACCATCATCAGATGGTGGGCTATTCAAATCACTCTGCGTCCGTGGTGCGTCCGTCCGTGCGTGCGTCCGTCCGTTCGTTAACAATTTCTCGTTATCGCATCTTCTCAGAAACTCCTGGGGGATTTTGACCAAACTTTGTCAGAATGATGTATTGGTACCCTAGTTGTGTCCCCCTGAAAACCAGACTGACTCAACAATTTATGAGTGAGTTATGGCCCTTTGTTTATTTCTATAATTTACATAGATTTATATAGGGAAAAACTGAAAACCTTCTTGTCCAAAACCATAGAGCCTAGGGCTTTGATATTTGGTATGAAGCATCATCTAGTGGTCCTCTACCAATATGATTCAAATTATTTCCCTGGGGTCAAATATGGCCCCGCCCCGGGGGTCACATGGTTTATATAGACTTATATAGGGAAAAACTTTGAAAAACCTCTTGTTCAAAACCACAGGGCCTAGGGCTTTGATATTTTGTATGTGACATCATCTAGTGGTCTTCTACTAAGATTGTTCAAATTATCCCCCTAGGGTCAAATATGGCCCCGCCCTGGGGGTCATATGGTTTACATAGACTTATATAGGGAAAAGCTTTAAAAATCTTCTTGTCCAAACCACAAAGCCTAGGGCTTTGATATTTTTAATGTAGCAGCATCTAGTGGTTCTCTACCAAGTTTTTTCAAATTATCCCCCAAGGGTCAAATATGGCCCCGCCCCGGAGGTCACATGGTTCATATAGACTTATATAGGGAAAAACTTTTAAAATCTTCTTGTCAATAAGTACAACATTCAAATTTGGACCATATGTTTATTTTTTTAATGGCAAGATGAACCTTGACATGAGTTGACCTTGATTTTGACCTAGTGACCTACTTTCACATTTCTGTAGCCTTCAAATTTGGAGCACATGCATAGTTTTGTGCACCCAAAAAAAACTTTGACCTTGATTTTGACCTAATGACCTACTTTCACATTTTTGAAGGTACAGGCATCAAATTTGGCCCATATGCATAGTTCTGTGTTTCGAAATAAAATTTGACATTAATTTTGACCTAGTGACCTACTTTCACATTTCTCAAGCCACAGCCTTCAAATTTGGACCACATGCATAGTTTTGTTTAGAAAAAATTTGACCTTGACATTGACCTAATGACCTACTTTCACATTTTTGAAGGTACAGTCTTCAAATTTGGACCACATGCATAAATCTGTGTTTCGAAATGAAATTTGAGCTTGATTTTGACCTAGTGAATACTTTCACATTTTCTCAAGCTATACAGCCTTCAAATTTGGACCACATGCATAGTTTTGTGCACCTGAAAACACTTTGACCTTGACATTGACCTAGTGACCTACTTTCACATTTTTTGAAGGTACAGGCTTCAAATTTGGACCATATGCATAGTTTCATGTTCGGAAATAAAATTTGATCTTGATTTTGACATAGTGACCTATTTCCACATTTCTCAAGCTACAGCCTTCAAATTTGGACCACATGCGTAGTTTTGTGTGTCGAAAAAACTTTAACCTTGACATTGACCTGGTGACCTACTTTCACATTTTTGAAGGTACAGGCTTCAAATTTGGACCACATGCATAGTTTTGTGTTCCGAAATTAAATTTGACCTTGATTTTGACCCAGTGACCTACTTTCACATTTCTCAAGCTACAGCCTTCAAATTTGGACCACATGCATGGTTTTATGTACCGAACCGAACTTTGACCTTTATATTGACCTAGTGACCTACTTTCACATTTTTGAAGGTACAAGCTTCAAACTTGGACCATATGCATAGTTCTGTATTCCGAAATAAAATTTGACCTTGATTTTGACCTAGTGACCTGCTTTCACATTTCTCAAGCTACAGCCTTATAATTTGGACTACATGCATAATTTTGTGTACCGAAACAAACTTTGACCTTTACATTGACCTAGTGACCTACTTTCACATTTTTTGAAGGTACAGGCTTCAAATTTGAACCACATGCATAGTTTTTTATTCTGAAATAATATTTGACCTTGATTTTGACCTAGTGACCTACTTTTACATTTCTCAAGCTAGTCTTCAAATTTGGACCACATGCATAGTTTTGTGTACCGAAATGAACTTTGATCTTAAGATTGACCTAGTGACCTACTTTCACACTTCTGTAGCTACAGACTTCAAATTTAGACCATATGCATAGGATTGTGTACCGAAACAAACTTTGAGCTTGACATTGACCTAGTGACCTACTTTCACATTTTTGAAGGTACAGGCTTCAAATTTGGACAACATGCATAGATTTGTGTTCTGAAGTGAAATTTGACCTTGATTTTGACCTAGTGACCTACTTACACATTTCTCAAGCTACAGCCTTCAAATTTGGACCACTTGCATAGTTTTGTGTACCAAATTAAACTTTGACCTTAAGATTGACCTAGTGACCTACTTTCAAATTTCTCAAGCTACAGCCTTTTAACTTGATGCACATGCATAGTTTTGTGTACAAAGAACTTTGTCCTTGAAATTGATCTAGTGACCTACTTTCACATTTCTCAAGCTACAGCTTTCGAATTTGAACCACATGCACAGTGTTGTGTACAGAAATTAAATTTGACCTTGAGCTAGTCAATAAGTCTTGAAATTTGGAACACTCAAAAACGGCACATTGGTGGGCGCCAAGATCACTCTGTGATCTCTTGTTAAATATTCAAAGCTTTGATTGTAATCGCTGTATTGTACACTATTACTGTTTATATTGCAGACCTGTGAAGCTGTGCTGCAGTGTAGAATATGTAAATGTCACAAATTTCCAAATTATTTTGTTTTATTACAGACCCACCAACCTACGCAGAGAGCGTCAGTGGCGCTGTCAATTTATGGGATGAAGACGATGATCGTAATAATCCTGAGGAGAATATGGGCGATCTCACTTACACACCTTTGTACACGTATGTGTACAACTACAGACCACCACCGAGTTATACTGAAGTTGCACAGGTAATGATCACCGAGGATAATCTGTCAGTTGAGCACGTTTATATATCTTTTATATTCATGGGGAACTCGTTTTCATGGATTTTTATGGTTGAGTCAATACACAAATTTAAATATTAACAAACTAGTAAAAGTTCCATTCCTTTTCAAAAGTTGAAATCCATAAGTTCATATTCGCATGAAACACAAAAAACCACCCTTACAGAAGCAAGCCTCTGTGGCGTACATGCTGTGTATTTGCTGTGTATATGCCGCGAACACAGTAGTACGCCAGAGGAGTACATTTTACATACACTGCATGCCGCGTACATGCCGCGTACTATTTTGACGAGTACACAGCATGTACGCAGGAGGTCACTAGTACACTTCAAGTACGCAGCACAGACTCTGAAAATTTAAGGAGTACACTGCATGTACGCAGGAGGGACTTGTACAAGAAAATAGTACACTGCATGTACACCGCAGATACTTCGAAATTTATAACACTTATATTTAGTTGCATTACAGTTGTTTCCCCTTGATGCAGTTACGCCATTTTGTTCAGATGTTTACCAAATTACATGCTACAAAAATTGATTTATTTCATTGAAAAGTGGATGAAGAAAAGCATACTAATTTATTTGATAACATCAATCTACATTATTTTGGTAAGGGTAAATACATATTGATGCATGTCACTTATCTTTTTTCTGTTTTTTTCTGTCCAAATGATCAGCATTTGCATAAGAAAGTTGGTGGGGTAAGGAATTTACATTATCACAGCAGTTTCGCCACAAGAGTACACAGCATGTATGCAGCAGGAGTACACAGCATGTACGCCGCAGGACTCGGGCCAGGAGTACACAGAATGTACGCCGCAGGAGTACACAGCATGTACGCTGCAGGAGTACACAGCATGTACGCCGCAGGAGTACACAGCATGTACGCCGCAGGGGTAGTACACCGCAGGCTCATTTGCATGTGAAAAGTGTATGTGCCGCGTACATGCTGCGTACTATTTCCCGCATACTAAATTCCTCCAGCGTACATCCTGTGTACTATGTAGTCCACAGCATGTACGCAGCAAGTAGTACGCGGCAGAGCTCATTTGCATGTCAAAAGTGTACTACAAACGTACTATCGGTGTATGTGCGGTGTATATCCTGCGTACTATTGATTTCAGTACACATCATGTACGCATCATATACGCTGTATGTACACAGCAAGAGTACGCAGCAGGCCTTTTTCTTCTGTAAGGGCATGCCCGTAAAATTAACTACACATTTTTTTTTGTAATTTCAAAATATTTAATATATTGGTAAACAAATTAGTTATCAAAGTTATTTTATTTAGTGACACTACACCAGAGTTGTTCAAATTATTCAGGTTGTTAAAAACATGGCAACCAGAGTTTGAAGTCACATTTTCCTAAATTTAGGTTGTGAAAACTTAAAAAATCTTCTCATCAGGAAATACTACCCCCATTTCAGAATAATTCCACAAAGATTTTTGTAGTTCAGCCATCTACCAACACTGTTCAAGCAAATAACTATCTAGGGTCATCGTAACTCTCCTGTCCAACCAACACCAGTTTGTGAAATCTCTACCTGAATTTTCCTAGTCTGAGGATTATTTTCATATACATCATTCTTGAAATACAGGACTTGAAATACAGGAAAGAACTGTTATGGCATAAAAAAAATTGTTTGTTTCTGGTAATATGCTAAAAAAGTTAGGGTAGGTAGGTTGGTAATTTTTTTTTTTTGGGGGGTGGGGTGGGGTGGGGAGATTTTTTATTAAGTGGGACTTTTCGGAAATTATATTCGCATCAAAAAATGAATACAAATAAGGGGGTTATGCCTTTAGAGCATCAGTAAGTTCATTTCTAACATCACTGGCCATGTTTAAAGCATAAAAAGTGCAGTTTTGAAACTTTTTGTTAAAAAGTTAAAAAAAAACTCTCCACAGCCATGAAAAAAGTCAGGCCAAAAATTTAGGGTAGGTCGAGATACCGGAAACAAATTTTTATGCCTCCAAAGGGAGGCATATTAGTTTTCAACTGTCCATCCGTTCTTTAGTTCGTTCGTTCGTCACAACGTTAACTTTTTGCATGAAGGCACTTTACGCGCGAACCACTGCACCCAGGACCTTCAAACTTCACTTGCTGATGGTACTTATTGAGTACACGACCCCTACTGACTTTGGGGTCACCAGGTCAAAGTCACAGGGGCCAATGTTATTAATAACTTTTTGCATGAAGGCATTTTACTCGCGAACCACTGCACCCAGGACCTTCAGACTTCACATGCTGATATTACTTATTGAGTACATGACCCCTATTGATTTGGTCTCCAGGTCAAAGGTCAAGGTCACAGGGGCCAATGTTAACTTTTTGCATGAAGGCACTTTACTCGCAAACCACTGCACCCAGGACCTTCAAACTTCACATGCTGATAGTACTTCTTGAGTACAGGAGGCCTATAGACTTTGGGGTCACCAGGTCAAAAGTCAAGGTCAAAGGTCAAGGCGCTGCGGGGGCATTTGTCACAATTAGCGACAGCTCTTGTTTTATGCCTAATGTGGAGATACAGAAAGTCATAATTAAAGGAGCTTTGCCATGGAAAAGATCAAAATGATCCCACTTGATATTGTTTTTCTGTAAGATAGATGGCACCTCATTTCATGTTGAAGAAGAAACTAATGTCTTAAAATTCCATTTCTTTTCAATTTATTTCAGTCTGACCAAAATGAGATTGTGTTTCCTCCTGATCTGGAGGTCATTAATGGTGGATCTTGATGGAAGCACCAATACAGACTTTGAGAAAGTCAGTTTCATTGGTTGACCAAGATGTAAGCCTGTATCTGATTGGTTCAGTGGTTGCAACTTCTGTAAGAGACTTTGTGAAAGTCAATTTCATTGGTTGACCAAGATGTAAACCTGTATCTGATTGGTTTGAAGTAGACAGCTTGAGATTGTACTTGGTGTGACCTGCTTACTAGAGAACAAAGGAGTGCATGTACAAAAACAATCGCCAATTATGTGCCTAACGTCATATAGCTAGATTGTAAGAAAAAAATGCGCGTCTTTTGTTGTAATAATTTATTTTCTGATAATATACAACATCTCTTTCAACATTGCCATAGTGACTGTACATTGTATTTGTAAGAGGTAATGCTACTGTACAGACTTTTTGTATGTGCTGTCCATGACATTTAACCAGCTAAACCGCCATTTGCTATTTTGCCAATATATTTAGAACTACTGAAATTTCATTTTTGAAACTGAGCATACATTTAGATCGGCATGAAAATTTCAAAAATACTGAATAATGTAAAATTATGATTTTATTAATTTGATTACCATGCCCCATTTTTAAAAAGTAAAAAAAAAAATACATATAAAACTTGGATTTTGAGAAACTGACTGAATATCATTTATAACAATACAGGCTGTGTATTTGGACTTTTTACTTGAAAATAGTTAAATATCACAAACATATTAAATTCCCTTTTTCAACAGAGCGGACAATGCCCTTGTTTTGTTTTGTTTTTGTTTTTCATTTCCATCATAACTTTTTTGGCTAGTTTGTAAATTATGTAATTTTGTGACTTTTAAAAAATTAGAAACGACAAAATTTATATGATGACAGAGTTTCATCTAGTTGAATTTCTGCAATACTATCTACAACATATTGTCCTGAGTATAATCTAAATTTCAAAGCAGTACTTTAAGTAATTTTTAAGATACTGTCAAAACAACAAATGTTGGGCTAGGTGTTGTTTTTTTCAGTATATAGTCAACATGGTGTATATTTTTTCAAGGTGGAACTCCATTCATTGCTGAGCTCAAATCTGTCAGAGTAATTTCTTAAAATAGATAACGTTCAAGTTTTTCTACCCTATTTTTTTATATATGTGTAACTTTTTCTATTTTATTTGCCTTAATGATTATTTTACTTCTTTCTAAATCGAATCAAATAAGTATTAACCAAAGAAAATGTTTGTTTTTTTATGCTGCTTAAAGATAACTGCTTAATATTATATTTATAAACCGGACACAAAATTTAAATTTTACAAGTCTGCGCAAGTTTATTTTTACAGTTTGAAATGAATACGTTTAAGAATTTATGAAATATTTTGTTATGTAAATCTGTTTGTTAATTGTTATTCTGTGTCTGTTTATGACTTTAAGTGTAAACTTATACTGTATCACTGGTTTATAATTTTATATAGAAACTTGTGTGATTTTTTGGTTGAAAAGGGTGTTTATTACCTGTTTTTCAGTGAATTGTCCAATTATTAGAGAGAAATATATTTGTATTCTATAAAGTGGGTAAATTTAGTCAAAACATGAAATAAAAAGAAATGTTTTTCTTTTTACATGTAAGATCAAAATACTTTTCACTTAATATGAACACCATATCTAACATTTTACACTCATGGCTATGCCACTCGTGAAAATATTGCATCTGGTGTTCACTTGTGCAAGATATTTCAGTCTTACTCTAAAACAAACAAATATCCTCTGTTAACACTTTAAAACTGAAATCAAGCAAATGGTAGTTCCAAAACTTCTTTTAACCATTACCCTACAAAATTTTTCAAAATTTGACGGGTCCATCATTCTTTTGGGCAGCACCAT
This sequence comes from Mercenaria mercenaria, assembly GCF_021730395.1. Classification (NCBI taxonomy): domain Eukaryota; kingdom Metazoa; phylum Mollusca; class Bivalvia; order Venerida; family Veneridae; genus Mercenaria; species Mercenaria mercenaria. The sequence goes on along the minus strand of NC_069368.1, from coordinate 22,052,628 downwards.
TTTATTATGCCGAGAAAATTTTGCTTATGTTTACGTGTTAATTAATAAAATATAACTTTCATTCCTTTTTTTTTAAGTAAATAAAAAACATAATTTTTTTGAAAACCAACAAAGTAACCTGAGGTAAACCCATCCGGAAATTGAAAAGTTATAAATTTCTTAAACGGGGAAACAGAATATTAAGACCGTGCCATAAAAAACCAACAGAGGGGGTTTCGACCACGGGACCCAAACCCACCGCGAAAACCCACGCAGTCGGGTCAGGATCCATGCTGTTCGCTTTTAAACCCCTTGCTTTAAAGGAAACCCTGCGAACAGCACGGAACCTGACCCAAAAACGCGGGTGCGCAGGGTGGTGGATCCATGCGGGCGCAAAAACCCCTATGTTTTGGGTTTTTTCCCCTGGGATGGCTCATATAATTTTAGATTTTTAGCTCACCTGAGCACAAGTCTCAAAGGTGACTTTTTTGATCACCCTGTGTCCGGGGCCGTCGTCCCTCCGTCCTCTCAACATTTGACTTTAACATTTTTAGAGGCACATTTTTTCCCATCTTAATGAAAATTAGTCAAAGTTTACCCTCGATAAATCTTGGTGAGTTCGATATTTGGGGCATCTGGGGTCAAAAACGGCACCAGGCAAGTCAAAGGAAAAGCTTTTTACCTCTAGAGGGGACTTTTGGGGCCCCAACTTAAGAAATTTTGTCGAATGTTACCCCCCAAAAATCTTGGGCGAATTTGACATTGGCATCGGGGCAAATCTAGGCACCAGGCAAATCAAAAGGGAAAAACTTTTTACACTCTAGAGGTCACATTTTGGGCCCAATCTTAATTAAACTTAGTCAGAAGTTTCCCCGATAAAATTTGGATGAGTTCGATATTGGGTCATCTGGGGGCAAAACAGGGACCAGGGCAAAACAAAAGAAAAACTTTTTAACATCTAGGGCACAGTTTGGGGCCCCAAACTTAAAGAAAATTGGGGAGAATTTACCCCAAAAAAATCCCTTTGGGCGGGTTTTAATTGGGTCATCGGGGTCAAAAACTAGGTCACCAGGTCAAATCAAAGGAAACTTTTTAACACTGTAGAGGCCGCATTTATGACTTTCTTCAGAAAATTTGGGCAAAGTTAATATTAATGACCTAAGGGCAAGTTTTGAATCGGGGCATGAGGATCAAAAACTGGGCACCCTCAAATCAAAGGAAAAGCTAAATTTAACACGAGAGGCCACATTTATGACCTACAATAAAATTTGGAGAATGTTTATCTTGGTGATCTTTAGGTCAAGTTTAAATCTGAGTCAGCTGGGGTCAAAAACTAGGTCACTAGGTCAAATCAAAGGAAAAGCTTGTTAACTCTCTAGAGGCCACATTTATGACTATATCTTCATGAAACTTAGTCAGAATGTTAAACTTGATGATCTTTAGGTCAAGTTCGAATCTGGGTCATGTTTGATCAAAAACTAGGTCACCCGGTCAAATCAAAGGAAAAGCTAATTAACACTGTAGAGGCCACATTTATGACCATATCTTAATGAAACTTGGTCAGAATGTTTATCTTGGTGATCTTTAGGTCAGGTTTAAATCTGGGTCAGCTGGGGTCAGAAACTAGGTCACTAGGTCAAATCAAAGGAAAAGCTTGTTAACATTCTAGAGGCCACATTTATGACTGTATCTTCATGAAACTTAGTCAGAATGTTAAACTTGATGATCTTTAGGTCAAGTTCGAATCTGGGTCATGTTGGGTCAATAACTAGGTCACGGGGTCAAATCAAAGGAAAAGCTAGTTAACACTTATTTATGACCATATCTTAATGAAACTTGGTCAGAATGTTAATCTTGATGATCTTTAGGTCAATAGGTCAGGTGAGCGATACAGGGCCTTCATGGCCCTCTTGTTTACAAATGTATGAGACCACTGTCAAATCTTTGATAGTCCCGTGGAACTAACTTTCATGGATTTCATGCTTGAATCAATCCTTGGAATTAAATCCCACTGATAAGGTAAAATTCCTATTAATAAATGTTCAAGAGGAAAAATCATGTACCTTAGCAATAGCCAGTCTAGCTTAAACCACGAAATTTTGTGACCATGCTAAATACTACATAATTTCATAGTATATTGTATGCAGAAAGATGTCCACTTTTGCAATACATTGTACTTGGAATCAATCCCATTTTTTTTCTTTGTTTTTTTCTGAGACAATGATGTTTGCCTCCGTTTTTGTATTCAATGCAGATCATTGCATCATATCATTAAGAATATTCTCATGTCTGTTTGGTCAATGAAAGGCTGTATCTACTGCTCCTTGTTCATGCAACCTTGAAGATGTACTGTGCGCATCTTTCACTGAAATATTTTATCATTACCGGAATTTAGAAAATCCTTAATTAATATATTAAACTTGGCTACCCTGTATGTATAGAGCTGCAGTCAAAATTAATGGAATATCAAGAAAAAATTGTCACAGTGGTGAATTTAACATAATCATACTGCACTTACTTACACATTTATAAGTGTGTAGTATTTCAAACCTTTCACACAGTACTGTTTACACACACATTTTTATGCTATATTTACACAGATTCTGTGTAGTATTTGTTCATATTTCTCAAATATGAGATTTGGGCCTACTATTACTTTTAAGGTGAGTCACTCCTTCTAAATATGACCTTAAAGGTCGGCCACCACCATTTTCCTTAATACACTTGGACCATTATCTAAGGTCAGTCATCACCACTTTATACATTACACTTTGATTGTTGTCTAAGGTCAGCCACCACCACTTTATACATTACACTTTGATCGTTGTCTAAGGTCAGCCACCACCACTTTATACATTACATTTTGATCGATGTCTAAGGTCAGCCACCACCACTTTATACATTACACTTTGATCATTGTCTAAGGTCAGCCACCACCACTTTATACATTACACTTTGATCGATGTCTAAGGTCAGCCACCACCACTTTATACATTATATTTTGATCGATGTCTAAGGTCAGCCACTACCACTTTATACATTACAATTTGATTGTTGTCTAAGGTCAGCCATCACCACTTTATACATTACACTTTGATCATTGTATAAGGTCAGCGACCACCACTTTACGCACTACATTTTGATCATTATCAGAATATTAGCTTTGAGACTTAGCAGTAAATTTGAACATTCTTTCTCAAGTCTACAAAAAGGGGCCTAAATATAAGTTGTATAAACCATGTGCATCTTTAAAATTGCATTCATACAGAGGTGTGGACAAACTCGGGTATGTTTTAATCAAGTGAGCAGATTCAGACTAGAGACCAAATCCATTCAGCAGAAAATTCATTTTTTGCTGTTCATTTTTGTAACACATTTTTAAATGATTTTTTTATATCTGTGTTATTGTCATAGTAGATGATGCTATCAGTACTTCAGAAGTCACTTGCATTCATCTTAGTCATTTGAAAGAGTTCTCGGTGAATATGTTTTTTCCCCTAAAATAGTCAAAATATCTATGGAAAGACCACACTTGGTAGATTGATAAAAATTGTCCTTATTTGTAAGTGTTCCTTTTTCACAAATTTAAAATGAATCACAAATGTCTGGAGTTGAAATGGAACCAACAGCCATTAGAGCAAGGTGGTACCTTTTCACAGGTTTGACTATTTTGTCAAGTTGAGCCATTGTGATCGCTCTGTGTCCATCATCATCTGTCCTTAACATTTTGCAAAACACATGAGGGCCTGTCAGAGGACACTTGATATGTAAGTTTGTATGCCATGGGCTTAACCTATGACAGGAATTCCTCAGAAACAAAAGTCTACAGGCAGCCATGAGCCTAATGCCCATACTCCCAGCAGTGTTTGATCAGAAACAATTTTCAGTCTCAATGTTACTGTGACTTTAACCATTAGCCTTGAGGTAATGACCTCAACACAATAAAGAGTCATCTCCAGACCACATGCAGTCATTCTATGCAATCTGATAGCCCAAAAGTGTTCACTTTCAAGGTCACTGTGACCTTGACTTTTAACCTACAGTTACAGGCACAGGCAGTTTTCTGATGAAATTGAACGACTGTAGGCCGAAGTGTTCTTTAGTTATCGGATGGAAAACATTTTTAGACTCAAAGTCACTGTAACCTTAACCTTTGACCTTTAAAGCTATGACCTTGACCTTTGACCCATAAAACAAAAGTACTTATCTACTGACCACTGGCAATCATCCTATGTGAAGTTTGACCAGTGTGAGAACAAGCTTTCTCTAGTTATTGATCAGAAATCAAATTGTCTACAAACTGACTGCTAGCCAACACAGTAGTGGTATACCCCTTGTCTGAAATATACCCTCTCTCCTTCATAGAGGGTGATGAATAATAAAAAGAATTCAACAGCTCTTCATGGAACTTATCTTGTCATTGTAGTTTCATACAAAATACAAATTATTACCTTGCAATCAAAATGTCTTGACATATATTCAGTGTTAAACATTTAAGGTCAGGTGAGTGATTCAGGGCCGTCCTGTCTTTTTCTGAAGTTTTCAGGTGGTTTAAATGTTTTTACATTCCCATCAAGATTTTCATCAGCAGTAATTATTAGATGTAAAAAACAGAAACATTGAATGAGTAATTAATAAAGTAATTTTCAGCAAAGACTTGGTCCCGATAGAATTTTTATGCCCCCGAAGGGAGGTATATTAGTTTTCAACTGTCCGTCCGTCCGTTCGTTCGTCACAACGTTAACTTTTTGCATGAAGGCACTTTATTCGTGAACCGCTGCACCCAGGACCTTCAAACTTCACATGCTGATAGTATTGATTGAGTACACCACCCCTACTGACTTTGGGGTCACCAGGTCAAAGGTCAAGGGGCCAACGTTAACCTTTTGCATGAAGGCATTTTACTCGCGAACCACTGCACCCAGGACCTTCAAACTTTACATGCTGCTAGTACTAGTACACCAACCCTACTGACTTTGGGGTCACCAGGTCAAAGGTCAAGGTCACAGGGGCCAATGTTAACTTTTTGCATGAAGGCACTTTACATGTGAACCACTTCACCCAGGACCTTCAAACTTCACATGCTGATAGTACTTATTGAGTACACCACCCCTACTGACTTTGGGGTCACCAGGTCAAAGGTCAAGGTGCTGCAGGGGCATTTGTCACCATTAGTGACAGCTTTTGTTTTTTAAGTCTTCGTAAAAAACCAAAACCACATTAGATTTAACACATGAAAAAAAAATTTTTTGAAATAAATATTTGTGACTGTCTGATTAGAAATTTTGTTAGGTGTATAAAGTAAGTTTGTTTCTTTTTGAAATACAGCATTTTTCCCCAGATGCCAAAGAGCAAGTTGAGAAACCATGATGAAACCAGTTGTTTTTAGTACCAGGTTGTGTGTGTTAACAGGTTGTCCTTGGGGCAGATTTAATTGTAACTGATATTTTGATTTACTCATTTCGTACCTGGACCTGTATTTAGCTGCGTTGTGATTCTTTTTAAAATTATTTATTTGAGCCGCGCCATGAGAAAACCAACTTAGTGGGTTTGCGACCAGCATTGATCCAGACCAGCCTGCGCATCCGCGCAGTCTGGTCAGGATCCATGCTGTTCGCTTTTAAAGCCTATTGGAATTGGAGAAACTGTTAGCGAACAGCATGGATCCTGACCAGACTGCGCGGATGCGCAGGCTGGTCTGGATCCATGCTGGTCGCAAACCCACTATGTTGGTTTTCTCATGGCACGGCTCATTTAGAGTTATACTTGAAATCTGTAAAATTCTTATAATTCATTTTCTTTTTAACAGAGTCTAAATCCTTGCACAGCTTTTTGTCATAGTACATGGTATACTGGTGCCAAGTTTCATTAAAGGTGGATAATCAGATTTTGGCCATGTAACGGATTTGTTCGAAACTTTAGCATCTGATCATTTACACTCATTTATGTTCACTTAACACTTTATACAAATTAGATTTTCACTGGAGGTATTTTTAAAATTTCTTTTTCCTATCCTGGTTGCCCAACCAAGATAGAGTTATTTTATCATAAGTATAAATTTGATAAACATACTTTGCCTAAGGAAATGTATAAATATTAGACACATTGTAATATATTTGTAAAATATTTGCATTAAAAATTATGTATTTAGATGGGATTCATTAGAAACGCAAGTTTGAAAAATTATTATTACCTCCCTTTGCCTATCTTGGTTGCGCAACCAAGATAGATTGGAAATAAATGAATTCAGAAGCTACACACTGCTTTTAAACTTGCATTTTGGTTCAGATTGTTCAATAGTTGATATGTCTATCAAATGCAAATGTAAAAGTAGACATTGTATCGAAATAAAAAGAAATACCCAGCTTTTTATATACTTTCATATTAAAGGGGAGTAATTACAAAATTTTATAAAAATAACAAAAATATACATTTCAAATAGGAATCTAACTCTATGTAATCAGTCTTTTTGTTCCTTAAATAATTCTCTACCAGAATATACAAAAAGTAAAAAATGTCATTACATGTTGTTTAAATGTGATTGACCACCTTTAAAATCCATACAAAATTTAAAAAATTGGGCGGAAAGTGATTGTAACAATTTTAAATCTACATTCAGACTTAAAAATTAGAAGAGTATCGACTCTGGCGGCTACATATATGTGTATACAAAACTAAATACAAGACTAGTGTAGACATAGCTTTACTGTCATCCGCTAATGAAAATGGGACCTATATTCATTAACACAGCCATTACCACCAGACATGTAGACTTGCCAAGTAAAAGATTAATAATTATACAAGGTGTTTAGCAAAGTTTGATCAAAATCTGTAGATAATAACAAAAAAAAGATCAAACAGAAAATTTAGCAGTTAAATTTAGACTCAAATGCGGGCCATAGTTTTCTATACTTTGCCAGGTACTACAATTTTTGCATTTCTGTGAGTTAGTGAAGATGCAGTTGGGTGTGGCTGCTATTTATTTATTGTTTTTACAGATATATATATAGTCATGCATTTAATATATCCATATTTTATAAAACTTATATAATTTATTGTGTACTGTTGATCTATCTGTGCTATTTATAGGTGCCATGTATATATAATACATGTAGATGTTGTTGAAATGATATTTTTAATAAAGTTATCTATAAAAAAAGGCAATGTTGTTGTGGTGTTAGACACTATTTTTGCAGCAATATTTCACTTAACCTTTAGCTGGCTATATTTCTAAAATGGACTACTAAGTCCGTCATTCAGTTTTGGGCAACACCATTTATTATCCCAAGGGGTTTTCACTGAAAATTTACTGTCAGACTGAATAGCGAACAGTGCAGACCATGATCAGACTGCATGGATTAGCAGGCTGATCTTGATCTGCACTGGTTGCAAAGACCGAATCACTTGCCACCAGCAGGCTAAAGGCTAAATACTGCAGTCAGTTTACTAAACTATACATTATTCTAAAGGTCTCTAAGGGTGATAGTAGGATGTTTGTGAATTTTCAAGATATTTTTAAAAACTTGGAATTTTATAGCCAAAAAGATATTTTACCGCATAATAAAAATGGAGCAAGATAAAAAATAATTTGGAACTTTACATTTTTTTGCAATACATTGTTGCTTTTATGATAACTAAGATATCCTCAAAGGCTCATAACGATCCTTTCACAAATAGCCTAAACTGATTTTTTTTAGCTCACCTGTCACAAAGTGACAAGGTGAGCTTTTGTGATCGCGCAGCGTCCGTCGTGCATGCGTGCGTAAACTTTTGCTTGTGACCACTCTAGAGCACACATTTTTCATGGGATCTTTATGAAAATTGGTCAGAATGTTCACCTTGATGATATCTAGGTCAAGTTCGAAACTGGGTGACGTGCGGTCAAAAACTAGGTCAGTAGGTCTAAAAATAGAAAAACCTTGTGACCTCTCTAGAGGCCATATTTTTCACAAGATCTTCATGAAAGTTGGTCTGAATGTTCACTTTGATGATATCTAGGTCAAGTTCGAAACTGGGTCAGGTGCCTTCAAAAACTAGGTCAGTAGTCAAATAAAAGAAAATCCTTGTGACTTCTCTGGAGGTCATATTTTTCATGGGATCTGCATGAAAATTAGTCAGAATGTTCATCTTGATGATATCTAGGTCAAGTTCGAAACTGGGTCATGTCCGGTCCAAAACTAGGTCAGTAGGTCAAATAATAGAAAAACCTTGTGACCTCTGTAGTGGCCGTATTTTTCATTGGATCTGCATGAAAATTGATCAGAATGTTCATCTTGATGATATCTAGGTCAAATTTGAAACCTGGTCAACTGCGGTCAAAAACTAGGTCAGTAGGTCAAATAATAGAAAATCCTTGTGACCTCTCTAGAGGTCATATTTTTCATGGGATCTGCATGAAAATTGGTCAGAATGTTCATCTTGATGATACTTAGGTCAAGTTCGAAACTGGGTCACGTCCAATCCAAAACTAGGTCAGTAGGTCAAATAATAGAAAAACCCTGTGACCACTCTAGAGGCCACAGTTTTCATGGGATCTGCATGAAAATTGGTCTGAATGTTCATCTTGATGATATCTAGGTCAAGTTCGAAACTGTTTCAACTGTGGTCCAAAACTAGGCCAGTAGGTCTAAAAATAGAAAATTGTTGTGACCTCCCTGGAGGTCATATTTTTCATGGGATCTGTATGAAAATTGGTCAGAATGTTCATCTTGATGATATGTAGGTCAAGTTCGAAACTGGGTCACATGCGGTCAAAAACTAGGTCTGTAAGTCAAATAATAGAAAAACCTTGTGACCTCTGTAGAGGCCATATTTTTCATGGGATCTGCATGAAAATTGGTCAGAATGTTCATCTTGATAATATCTAGATCAAATTGTAAACTGGGTCGCAAAATGAAAATTGGTCAGAATGTTCATCTTGATGATATGTAGGTCAAGTTCAAAACTGGGTCACATGCGGTCAAAAACTAGGTCAGTAAGTCAAATAATAGAAAAACCTTGTGACCTCTGTAGAGACCGTATTTTTCATTGGATCTGCATGAAAATTGATCAGAATGTTCATCTTGATGATATCTAGGTCAAATTTGAAACCGGGTCAACTGCGGTCAAAAACTAGGTCAGTAGGTCAAATAATAGAAAAACCTTGTGACCACTCTAGAGGCCATAGTTTTCATGGAATCTGCATGAAAGTTGGTCTGAATGTTCATCTTGATGATATCTAGGTCAAGTTTGAAACCGGGTCAACTGCGGTCAAAAACTAGGTAACAACATAGAAAGACCTTTTGACCTCTCTAGAGGCCATAGTTTTCAATGGATCTTCATGAAAATTGGTCAGAATTTTTATCTGATGATATCTAGGTCAAGTTCAGAAGTAGGTCACATGAGCTCAAAAACTAGGTCACTATGTCAAATAATAGAAAAAAAACGACGTCATACTCAGTTCATGTAGGAGCAGGTGAGCGATTCAGGAACATTATGGTCCTCTTGTTTTAAAAATGCTTGTGCAAGAACTGACTGAAATTTGCAGTGGAAAATACCACTATCAAAACTAGAGATGCTTTTGAGAAAAGCGCATGTCTCCCACAACTGCCTAATCATCTAAATAGTAAGTCAGTCTTTATGTACTGTTTACTTAATCCACATGTGCATGTGCTTTCTTGACACCAAAAGGACGCCTATACTACTAGTAGTATAGGCGCCAGTTTAGGGGTAAAACTGCACAAGAAATCTGAGTGTTTTTGTTAAATCAAGGGCCATAATTCCGAAGTGCCTAGGCCAATTTGGCTAGTTATAGAACTTGGCCAAGCACTTATTGGCAGACACATTTTGTTGAAGTTTGGTGAAGATCGGATGAGAAATGTTCAATTTAGAGTGCGGATAAGTTTTGTGACAGACAGACAGACTGGAGTAAATCAATATGTCTCCCACACCACTGTGTGTTGGGAGACATAATAATTCTTTTTAATGATCAGTTCAAAATTAATATAGATATTTTGAAAATTGAAAATGTTCCTATCACCACCCATGGATTTCTGTCGAATGATATGATATCATTGACATTGTCTTATATTTAAAGAGAAATCAGATAAAAACCTTGTTACCCAGAAGTGGATCTAACAGAAATTTCCTCAGTCAGTGACAACTTCCCCTCCTGAACTAGAAGTGAAGGCCGTCTCGACTTTGGTTTCAACGTTATATTTATAAGTCAAGATTCTTCATTCTTGCCACATAGAATGTTAACAAGCAAACTAATTGCAGGCTGTTTGATTTTGTCCCTCTGTTGTAATGCCTCTTACCTCCCTAACACTGGGTTAATCAAAACTGTCACAAAAATATTTATTGCATGTATTTCAGTGAATTATTGAAATACTCGAGTGAAATATATCTGGTATTTTCACACTGAAAAATTTCAAATGTATTGTTGTCTCTGTTTTGAGCTAAGCAGGTTGGGTTTATTTCTTATTTTTATTTAATATAGAAAGGAGACCTAGAATTTCCCTGTGGTATCATATAATGCACAAGCCAGCAGCTGGATAAAATCACCATTCTTCGGCAAGCAAGCCAAATGACTTTCTCACAAGAAGGTTTAAACCCACAGACATGAATGTAAGTGATTCAGTCAGAGATCAAAACCACTCTGCCACAGAAAAATTAATGAGAAAAGACGCTAGCATTTTTGGAAAACACTGAACACATTTGATCTCCTATTTCTATTCCAATACACGTGTTTCACTATTTCAGTACATATGCTTCACTAGTTCAGTACATGTTTCACTATTTCAGTACATATGCTTCACTAGTTCAGTACATATGCTTCACTATTTCAGTACATATGCTTCACTAGTTCAGTACATGTTTCAGTACATATGCTTCACTAGTTCAGTACATATGCTTCACTAGTTCAGTACATATGCTTCACTAGTTCAGTACATATGCTTCACTAGTTCAGTACATGTTTCACTATTTCAGTACATATGCTTCGCTAGTTCAGTACATGTTTCACTATTTCAGTACATATGTTTCACTATTTCAGTACATATATTTCACTAGTTCAGTACATATGCTTCACTAGTTCAGTACATGTTTCACTATTTCAGTACATGTTTCACTACATATGTTTCACTATTCCAATACATTTGCTTTGCTATTCCTAGCCCAATGTGGTTCCGAGAATACTTGTGTATGAAAAGAATTAGAACCTACAGGGTTGTGGTTTTGATGTGATTCTTATAAGTATAAAAATTTTAATTCCAAACCTTTATTTTATTCTTAAGTAAAATAAATGAGATTTGAAACCAAAATGTTCAACCCTGTTCGGTGCCTTTGTCTTTGTGAGCCATAAAACCCAGATAAAATTATAATTGTGTCCATAGGACATGGATGCCCCCATATACTGTGCAATCCTCTAAATAGCAAAGTTTTTAGTACAGACCATCTTCACATGAAGAATGTTCAACTAAAAGTTTGAATCAAATTGTATTCAGAAAAGGTTGTGCATTTGAGCAACTTTGAATCCATTCCTTCAAAAAGTGTTAAAAAATTTTTTTTTTCACTATGGCCCATTTTGTGAAATTAAGAAGGAGCCATAATTCTAGACAAAATAGCCACAGAAAAAAGTCCATTATTTATGGTCATCTTCACATAAGGTCCTTCATCTGAAACTTTCAATACTGTTTGAGTTGGACACACAAGATTTTTCTCCATATAGCAAAATTATCAAAGGGCAATAACTGTGGTTAAAAAGTAACAGCAAAAGTTCCTTTCTTCATGGTCATCTACGCATCAAGCTTGTTCATCTGTGAAAGTTTGAATAAAATCAGACTAATAGCATTAGAGGAGTTGAACACACAATATTTTTCTCTATATTCTATACAGCAAATCTATCAAAGAGTCATAACTGTAGTAAAATAGTCACAGAAAAAATGTCTCCTTCATAGTCATCTGCACACCAAGCTTATTCATCTGCGAAAGTTTGAAGCGAATCAGGCCAATAGTGTGGGAGGAGTTGGACACACAAGATTTTGTGACGTATGGATGAACGTACAGACAGCAGCAATGCTAAGTGTCCTCCACATACTAAGTGTGAGATAATAAAATTGATGCAAGATTTAGTAAAACTGAAATATTTGATAAACATGTTTAACACCATATTCATGAATTTATTTCACACATAATTACATGATTTAACATGTAACACAAAAGTTCACATTTTATCAAGACATTTTATCTTTTCTTACATTATAAATCGTCATTAAAGACACTATAAGTCTGAAAACTGGTGCAATTAACACAGTCACTATTGGTATACTGTAGTATTGTATGTAGAACGTCACATCTCTGACCGGTAAAATACCAAATATTGATATTGTTCCATGAGTTGTCGGCGGAAGACATCGAGTTCGCCAATACTGTAGCACCTGATTAAATTTGTCACTGGAAAGATCTGTAAGTATCAGGTCTGCCTGTAAACAGAAAGATAAACAAGCATAATCATATAAACCTAGATTACATTACAGTCTGTCAGAAAAGACGGTAAACTATATGTGTGTCCATAGGACACTGGTGCCCCCACTTCCTGTCACTGTACATGGTTTCATGACTAAGAGAAAAACCTTTTAAGAGATACACTCGAAACCCATTATAACGCTACTCGATATACTGCGGTATTCGTTATAACGTGGTAGGCTCTTGGCTCCGGAATTTCGGGGGTAAAAAAAAAAAACAACAAAAAAAAACCGAGTCCGCGGATGTTATTTAATTTGATCATAACCAGCGTTAAAACTACAAGTACCTGTGTACTTTGTACTTTAACACCTTTGCAATGACAACTGTGACAAAAATCAATTATTGTCTGTTAGCTTACTTGAATGCGTATCGCCTTTGTTAAAGTTTGAATACATGTAGACATGTGACAATTAGGCAATCAGTACCATGTCAAAATTAGATTGTTTGCATAACAAGCGTATAACATTGGTCAGTCAACTATCAAACCGTTTAAGTTTGCACCAGTTAAGCGGATGACATGAACACTTGAGTGAATAAAATCGAACAACAGGCCCAGTTTTGTAATAAAATGCAGCTGTTTTTCATAATCATCACACACAATTCATCAGAATTAACGAAGATTCGACACACTGAAAGCCATACTGAGAATGTTCTCCCTTTTTAAAATCGTATATATTTACGACGGTGATTTAACAATTTTCTATCTTATCGATTTTATACAATGTCATGTATTCAAAATTAAATTTTTTAAGACTGTCCGCGTTTTTTCTCTTTTAGTTACATAAACCCCCGGGGGGCCAGTGCAATTGCATTGCATATGTAATTTTCACGACCACGCACTCCTCACACAGCGTTATACTTCCGGGATATACAATTTCAACTTTCTTTTAGAATTACTACAAAATGCGAAGATGACACAGCGTTATAATTCTTTTAATGTATTTTTCAGTAGCATTTATTTTAAGGTAAATAATGTCCCGTTTACACGATTCTTATTTCTTAACATAAAACTGCGTCCAAAATACGTCTGATACATTACTGGTGGGTGGGGTATTGCATATACCGTTGATACGATCAACCCGCGTTATAAATTTAACCCCGCTAGATCCGCGGGTCTTGAACCTTGGACCCCGACGACAGCGTTATAACGGGGTCCCAGTGTATATGCAACATAAACTTTTAAGTACTTAATGTGTATCTTTAACTCAGTCAAGGAACATAAATCTGGTCTGGTTGAGTGAAATCCCAGACAGAACACAAGGTGTATGACTTAGCATAATACATATTAACAATCTCCAAATGTTTTATGACTTTAGGTCATATACTTTTTGAGACACATGTAACACAAAGTTTTATGCTCTTAATCCACATTTTTTGACTACCAGTAAGTCAATTTTGGTTATAACTTTGGCCTTTCAGAGTGAAATCCAAAACAAAACTGATGCACAAATTCACACACTCAGATCCATGAAATGGTTCTAGAGGAGGTCATTTAAAGGTCGTTTCTATCTTTAGCTCTAGCGGCCCCTAAAAGCAACCAAGCAGCCCATCTGAGCAAATTGAGAGGAGACCTTACAATGATGTTAAGACCAAGTTTGATGAGGATCCATCAGGTGTTACATGGGAAGAATTTTTTTTAAAGGTTTTTCAATTTTTAGCTCTAGCCACCCCTAAATGTTGCAGAGTATCCCTATGAACAAACGTTAGACAGGACCTTGCCAGCATGCTGCAGACAAAGTGCGTGCAAAGTTTGATGTAATTCTGATCAGTAGTTTCAAAGGAGAAGATGTTTAAGTAAATTGTTGTTAACAGATGCAGGATGACAGACACTCTGCCTATACTTATGGTTCAGGGTGTGCTCACAAATATTGAAGGGGATTTGAAGAAATAATTATATAATCTTGGATGATGATATGTTGTCTCTGATGTGAAATTCCTACATCTACTTTTGTAGTTTCTAAGTTACTGTTTAGATACAACAGTGAAAAATAAATTACTTAAATAAATTAATAATAATTCATGTTACGAAGCTTGTGTACTTCCTCTCATTGTCGTCTGTCAATGCGTCAAGGTTAATTCTAATATCCAACTTTATCAAAGGATGCAAAAATATAGTTTGCCTACTAAACATTTGGCCATGACACTCACCTTTATCAAACATAAATATGGGGAAAGGTACTGGGTTAAAAAGTGAAAATGAGGTTACAATAACATAGCTAACATAGATAACTATTTTCTCTCTCACTTTTTGTAAACTTTCCAAGTGAAAATGAGGTAAACATAAATAAAAATATACCTGAGTATTAGACAGTTGATATATATTTGTTTCTATGGCAGCTTCAGTGCGTAGAGCAATCACAAGTGTAAATCCCAGTAGACTGGTCCATGCCGTCGTCAACACCAGCAAGCTTACCCTGAAACAACAGTGTACCGTAAATGTTCACATAAACTTAAAGCACAGAAGTTTAGAGATGAAGCATCCATCTCACTGGGATGTCAGCTGTTTCAACCCCAAAAAAGGACTGTTTTTCAATTTCAAATTTGTGCTCAGATACATCCAATCAAATGATAGACTTTCAATACTGGTCTCCAAATACAGTAAACCATCTAGGATCAAGTATTTAACTGCAGGACCTGCTTAAACTTCTGGCTGAAGTCGTCTAGCAGTCATGACAAAAAAAGTTATAAGAACTCATTCCTTACAAACAATGCAGAATTATTATTTTTACTCTTTTGGCAACTTCAGTTTATCTTTTGTAAATATCTAAGTAATGACTGCTCTGATTAAAAGGGCACACTTCCAGATTTTGGTGATTTTTTTTTCTCAAAATTTTAAAAGCTTAATGCTTTCTTGTACATATTACCAGAAATAATTGTGAACATAATCCAACAATCAAGTTATTCCGAGAGCTCTAGACAGTATTATCACTTAACCAATAATAATATGTAATTTGTAAAGCTCTAAAGTGCTAATTAAGCAACTAAAAAGTAATTATTATTATGATTACAAAACGTAAGTTTATTAATTAAACTTGTAAAAATTCTTTTGAGTTTTTGATATTCAATACACATTGCTAGTACCCTATCGGCTGTCATCCCAAATTGATGTTATGCTCATTCAACTTTTCTTATGCAGTCTGAGATTCACAGTGTTGCTCCTTTGGCAAGCCACTTGATTCAGACTGGATTGTATGTTAATTCTTCATTGAAAATTTTAATGTTCATCAAAGTCATGCCCCTGTAAGCTACTCATTCACAAATGGAGGAAGACTGACACTATATCATAGATTTTTTCTGAGATCAGGGGCTTATAATAAGCAATAAAAAATAATTTATTCGAAAAAGTTGGCTAAATAATGAGCAAAGTGATAAACATTTTGCACTTTAGTGAAACGCCTCTCACTCAAGCAGCAAAGGCTCAGGTAATTCAAGTGGACCACGGACATTTTCGATACATTTTCTATTTCTGGATCGCTAAAAGCCCTGGATTACTCAAGCAGTTTGCTTATCTTCCATGATATTGACAGCTCTTTTACTGTAATTGGAATTGTACAATTACCATCTTTTAATCCTTTTTGGTGACAGCTTGCTCTTGGCAAACATATTGTCAATGAGGTAGTAGAGCAACACACATAATGTTGCTATATACACAAGTATATACAATATATATGTAGTAGGTAGTTTGGTTACATCAAACTCTTCATGAATGGAGTCCTGAAAATATAAAGAATATCATCAATTCTAAACATCGAGTATTTCCGTATCCACCTTAGCATAACACCCAAGGTGAGCAGATAGGAGTATCATATGGAACAATATGTATTGTATTTCATTAACTCACTGAAAAAGCTTGTGCTAAAAGATAAAATAAACAAAAATGTATAAGAATATTTTATATTATATATACATTCCATAAGCATGTACTGTTAGCACTGTGCTAAAAATTTCCAGTTCATGCCTGCATTTGTTCTTATCGTGTCAGTAGCATAGCTACCTATTTGAACCCAGCATGTACAAATGAATCAGTGTTCTTGTTTAGTACACATTCTATGCACCATTTTTTCTCAATCTTTCTCTAATATGCATATAAAATAAATATTAGCTACCAGTACTGACAAAAAACAGGATCCTTGAAACACAACTTACCATAATCTGTTTATAGTTTGTGTGCCAGTCCACCAATGACCTGTCTAGTTTAACCTGTCCACTGTGTACAACTAATGCATGCTGGGATGAAAACTGGCTTAATCTCTTATGGAACTGTATCAATAGTGAAATTGTTGAACCTGTCAAGAACAAGAGGGCCAAGATGGCCCTAAGTCACTCACCTGAGAAACACACCATAACAGTGTAAATATGTTTTACCTAGTGATTTCATGGGGACAAATTTTCTGATCAATTTTCATTAAGACTGGACCAAAAAACGTGGCCTCTTGAGTGTAAACAAGCTTATTGTTTGGTTTGACCTGGTTACCTAGTTTTCGACCCTACATGACCCAGATAAAAATTCATTCCATATTTCATGCACACAAACATTCTGACCAAGTTTCATGCACATCAAATGAACAAGACTGTTAACAAGCTTTTCCTTTAATTTGACCGGGTGACCTTGTTTTTGAATCCATATGACCCAGTTTCGAACTTAGCTTTGGAATCATCAAGATAAACATTCTGACAAAGTTTCATGAAGATAGGGTCTTAAATGTGGCCTCAAAAGTGTTAACAAGGTTTTCCTTTGATTTGACTGGGTGACCTAGTTTTTGACCCTATAAACCCAGTTTTGAAACTGGCCTAGAAATCATCAAGATTATCATTTTGACCAAGTTTCATGAAGATAGGGTCATAAAATGTGGCCTCTTGGTTGTTAACAAGCTTTTCCTTTGATCTGACCTGATGACCTAGTTTTTGACACGACATGTATGGCCCAGTTTTGATGCAGGCCTAGATATCATCTAGAAAATCATTCTATGCAAGTTTGTTTCAAATCAAAGCATAAATGAAACCACTTTATGGATGAAAGGGCCAAACTAGAAAATATTGCCCCTTTCAGGGGCAGTAACTCTAGAACCCATGATGAAATCTAGCCGGTTTTCGAAACAAAACAGAGATCTTATTGTGGCTTAAGCTGTGTGCAAGTGTGGTTAAAATTAAATATAAAATGTCACTTCTATCGTGTTCAAAAGGTAAAAATTAACAAATTTTTGCTCTTTCAGGGGTCTATCAGGGGCTGTAACTCTGAAACCTACGATTGGGTCTGACAGATTCATCATGGAATCCAAGATTTATTATAACTGAAGTTATTTTGCAAGTTTGTATCAAATCATACCATAAATGAAGTCTCTATATGGCTGCAAAAGCCAAAATAGCAAATTTTGACCCTTTAAGGGGCCATAACTCTGGAACCCATGATTGGATCAGGCAAGTTTTTAAAAGGAACCTATATATTATGATTAAAGTTAATTGCAAAATGTGGTCTATGTCGTGTTCACAAGCCAAAAATAGCAAATTTTGGTCCTTTAAGGGGCCATAACTCTGGAACCAATGATGTGATCATGCCAGTTTTTGAAACGAACGCAGATATTATGCCAATACAAGTTGTGTGCAAGTTTGATTAAAATTGATTGCAAAATGTGGTCTCTATCGTGTTCACCAAAAATTGTGAACGGACGATGGAAGGATGGATGGAGGGCAGACAAAATGAGATCACAAAAGCTCTACTTGTCACTTTGTGACAGGTGAGCTAAAAATATATGAATTTAGTCAGTTCTTCCAGTCCTGGACAATGAAAACACAGTGAATCTTGAAGTTCATAACCATCTAAATACAAAATGTATGAAACTTAAACCATAAATAATACAACATTTGGTCAACAAATGAAAACATTGCAAGTCTCACCATGTAATAATGCGAAAACTGCTGCAACAATGGACACCAGTAGCAAACAAAACCCCGACAGCCTGTAAATTTCCTCTCTAGACATCCTCATACTGTCCATTTCAGGCCACATGGACACACCTCCTCCAACATTTAAACTGTCCACTTTACGTCGGGTTTCCTCGTGTTTTTTCACAAGAATGGTCTGTTTCTCCTTTAATAACCTACCTGAAAATAAATAACCACACAAGCTCAGTATTGGGAACAGCAATTCTTCGGCCTGTGCAATTTTTACATCTTGGCCGTTGAAAAATTACTCACAAACTCAAAAAGATTGAAACATTTAAATTATTGAAACTCTGGATAATATTTAAAATGATCATATCAAGCTCTGCAAAAACATAAAGCTCAGACAAGGCCAAGATAACTGCATACCTAATCCTAAGCTCTTAGGAACATAACTTGCTTCTTTAACTACTTAATAACTATCAATACAAATCAAGACAGAAATCACAACTGAGCTGTTTACACTTAGGTATAAAACACATGGGCCTGTTTATGTACAAGAAGGCCTGCACATATACTCTCAGCAAAACTACTCTCTAAAGGAAACTACTTTTTTATGATTACTGTTTTTTTTGTCTCTTTCTTTCACATTGTTTTAATGTATCCAATTTGTTATAGGTCTCCGAGACAAAAAATCAGAAACTAAATTGATGGGCAGCCTCCGCTACACACTTTTTCCAATGCTTTCCATGGGTAATGTCTGGCATTATGGGTATATCTCGTACAAGATGAAAGATGTTTAAATAATCATAGTCGATTTTTGTTTTTGTTGGGTTTAAAATTACACTGACACAATTATAGAGCATATGGCATCTTTCCAGCTTTGAAGACAGCAGGCACCTTGGTAGAAGAGCCAGCTGGATGGCTTCCTCACATGAAGAATTCAACACCCCGAGGAAGGCTCGAACCCACATTGGTGAGGGGCAAATGATTCAAAGTCAGAAACCTTAACCATTTGGCCACAGAGGCCCCTCAATCAAACAAGAGCTGTCCGTAAGACAGCCCGCTCGACTTTTCTCAGAGCTTAACTCTGAATTAGAGCTTTGCGAGTCAAAACTTTATAAAAAGTTTAACCAAAAATTCTAAGTTAAAAGGGGCATAACTCTGTCAAAATTCAATCAGAGTTATGGGGATTGTTTCTCCTGGTGTAAACTTTGATAGTAAGTAACTGTTTTTAGTTTAAAGTCAATAGCTTTGATAGTAACAGAGATATTTGACAATCAAAAACTTTAACCAAAAATTCTAAGTTAAAACGGGGCATAACTCTGTCAAAATTCAAATCAGAGTTATGGAGATTGTTTCTCCTGGTGTAGACTTTGATAGTAAATAACTATTCTAAGTTTCAACTCAAAAGCTTTGATAGTAACAGAGATATTTGACTTAATCAAAAACTTAAACCAAAAATTCTAAGTGAAAAAGGGGCAGAACTATGTCAAAATTCAAATAAGAGTTATGGGGATTGTTTCTCTTGGTGTAGACTTTGACAGTAAATACTTATGTTAACTTTCAAGTCAATTTGACAGTAACAGAGATATTTGACTTTATCAAAAACTTTAACAAACAGTGACGCCAACGCTGGGGTGTGTGCAATAGCTCTACCTTTTCTTCAAAAAGTCGAGCTAAAAAGCATTGTGACCTCTAGAATGTTCTGCCACATGTTCATGTCACAGCCATGAGAGTTCATTAAAATTTGTAATCACATGTGTTATATAGGTTTATTGTTGTAAATCCAAAAGCATTGTCAATATACTGGTTTATACTTAATATATAAG
The DNA here is from genome assembly GCF_021730395.1 of Mercenaria mercenaria. Taxonomy (NCBI): domain Eukaryota; kingdom Metazoa; phylum Mollusca; class Bivalvia; order Venerida; family Veneridae; genus Mercenaria; species Mercenaria mercenaria. The sequence continues at coordinate 22,032,433 of NC_069368.1, read as the reverse complement.
AAGTTTGTAAAACACATATGCCCCACCAGGAGGTACCGGTAACTGAGAGTGTACTTTTCAGTCTAAAGTATGCTGTGACTTTGACCTTTGACCTAATGAACCCCCAGCAATAGGTGATCATATGAAGTTTGATGATCAAAGGTCAATCTTGAGCTACAGATCCTGAACCCTTTCTAGCCTCAGGGTTACAGAGGCCTTGACCTTTGACCTCCTGACCTGAAAACTATATAGGTAAACTGATCACAGACAATAAGGTTAATATGAAATTTTATGGCCTTAGGCATAAGTAGTCTTCAGATATCTATCAAAAACAGTTTAAAGTGGAAGGTGGAAAACGGATGTAGAATCATCTGTGTATACTATTAACTTACCCTAATAAAAGAAATTCATGAACAAAGGAAGTACATGAACAGTATCTAAACTATCTTAATGGCAAATAACATCACATGACAAAACATCAACACATCAGTTATATTCTTATGCAGAAAACTGCAAAACAGATCCATATGAACAAGCAAATTCAGAGAATAGATATCCCCTGCCAAACAGGATAAAGATAAACATTTTCTTTTTAGTTTTAGTAACAATGGCTTAGACCTTGACTAAACCGACCCAAATGTAAAAGAACTTTGGTCACCATGTAAGTGACCTTCATAACAAGAGAGACCTAATTGTATAACATCCCAGTTCCTCATTCTTAACTTAGCTATTAAGCAAAAACCATTTTTCTTTATTAATGCTTAGCCTTACGTTTTGAGAAAAAAAATCAAACAACACCAAATCATAGAAAGAAAGAGTTGTTTCACATGAAAATTGAACAGCATGTAAAACATGTATATTACTCTACGAAACAAGTGTCAGTATACTGATATAAACATTGAATTCTTGAAAAGGACTGCATAAAGGGGCCCCACTTCTGGACAGTCAAGCGCCTTAAAAAACTCACCATTTTCAAGGAACTGTTACATATGTTCATTTTGATGCATTTTCAATAGTGTGCGAGTGTTTAAATTTCACATAACTAGGTAGAACACAGTTTTCAGCAATTGTTTATTTTTATTTCTTTACAAATGGCATTCATTTTCAAAGGGGGACAACTTTTTCAGAATGTTTTAAGTATCCGTCGTACACGTACGGGACAGTAGGACAGAACATGTAATGGTCAGGTAAAATATTGATAAAGATGTTGTTCATTTATCAATTATTTCTGTGTTTTTGATGATATACTCCTAAACCTTAAGTAACAAAAAAAAACAAGATATCAAAAACACCTGTCTCTATGCAAGCTACCTATTCACAAAACTTGGTCTATTTATCTCATTCATGGATGGAGTTATTATGCAAAACAGTTTTTTCTCTCTATTTCTATTTAATAATCATGACCTTTACTTTGTTCCAAGCAGCCTAAAGTGAGCCTTGGCCTGGTCATGATACCTCATAGCAAAAACAGATTAAGTACCGTAGATACCCATGTATAATGCGCACCCATGTATAATGCGCACCCCCGATCTTAGTCCAAAATCCTGGGAAAAAAAAAAAAAAATTTTGGTCAATTTTTGAGGTGGATGGAAAACGAAAGTAGAGCTTACATCGACACCGGTAATAAATTTTATCTCCGCGGCGGAGAGCAGCATCGGTCTCACGGTACTATCGATTTTTGTTTTCTCGAAAATAAAACCAGTAAATTATTGTTATATTTGTTGTTTTACCTTTTTTAATTCACTATTTTGAATAAATAAATAGCAGCTGATTCAATATTTCGGAATGGTATCTTTCAAAATGACATGAGCTTCTCAATTAAAACTGATAACAAAAGGTGTGATAGTCTTTTTGTCACGATCATAAAGCCAGTAATTACCGGCAATTAACGTGTCACCTCGTGTCAATTGTGTTGTTCACAGTTTGATCTCGGTTAAAGATAATTCTCGATCTTTAATTAGTATCATAATTTTTGTGATTTATAAACATTTCTTTCGTCAAAATACTTTTAAATTTATATGAAATTAATTTTGTTTGAAAGAAAAATAAACAATTCGATTTTTTACGGAACGTAACGGCAATCTTAGATTTTAGCGGAGACAGTAAGCGCGGGGAGTAGTTTCCCTTTACCAAAATGGCGAACATCGGTAACAAACTTGTTTTGAAGTAGGAAAATTGTCTATACCTGTGTATTATGCGCACCCACGATTCGGGGGTGGTCCCGGGGGTCAAAAAACTGCGCATTATACATGGGTATCTACGGTAAGGACTACTAGTCCGAAGGCCCATTTGTCCTAAAAGCAACATTTAAACTGAAATGTGACACCAAAGGGTTAGAGTAAGAATACAGTTCATTCCTTCTTCAATATTGGTTTAGGGTTTGGGTAAAAGATAAGTTCATTTATCAATTTCAGATTTTCAGACAAATGGGTCTTTGGAGTGGCATGTCTTCAGACAGGCAAACAGTCAAACTACTGGGCCTACCTACTATTTAGCCTCCAGACCACAAGCTTGTAACCACTAAAGAGAAGGGGGAGATTTTTCAGATTATTACTGCAACTAGAGTTGTCACATGAGTGACGAATTATACCCCCACAATATGGCCTTGTCACAGAACTAAGCCAATGTCAAAGCTGGACTTGCTTAACCTTTGACCTACTGACCTCAAAATCTATAGAGGTCATCTGCTGGTCATGAGCAACCTCCCTATGAAGTTTCATGATCATCGGCCCAAGTGTTCTCAAGTTATTGTCCGAAAAAGGTTTAAATGTTCCGGATCACTCTGACCTTTGGAACTCAAATTCAATACAGGTCATCTGCTGGTGGCCTGGTGCACAGTAAAGTGCCCAATTCAGCAAAAAATCATGTACATAGCCCCATCTTTCAAACAGTACATGATAGAACTATGAAATAAAGTTTATAAGTAAGGTATGATACAGATGTAGATGTGGAGGTGAACATTTATCATGAAAATTTAGAAATAAAGTAGTGCGACAAGTTTAAGTAGGCAAAAATTAGCCATTTTTGCATGTAACGGGTTAGCATCTAAAATTTCATCATTTTTGTAAGCTGTCTCACAGAAATTCTGTTCGTTTTTACATCTTCACTATTAAATTTTGTGAAAGAAAAATATTCTTTGCTTTCATTTGATATATAACAACATGTTCTTCTGTATTTCTTGTTCTGAGAATCATGGTTTGAACCAAAGTTGTATGGATGTAACGCCCTAGAAATCTGAAAATGTTATACTTAAAAATGTGAAGAAAAAAGTAGTATCTTTTGGTGCTAGAACATGTGGGATGGCCTTGAAAAGTTTGAAAAATATGTAAGTTGAAATAGTCAAAGTATCATTTCTGTACATCAAGTCTATAAATAAATATAGCCGAATATCTCGTCAAAAGTTAGTTTGTGACAAAAATCCGTAATGTCCGTCCCCCTACCATAAACTTCATTAAGTGTTATAAAACTAGAAGTTTGCAGCACATTTTTATTACATATGATGACATGAGTAACATTTCCAAAAATTGTTGAAATCCATCAAGCAGTTTTTTAGATACTGACAAAAGTGTAAAAGTTATATGTAATGTCCGTCCCGTAATGTCCGTCCCCACTTATCATTGATTTTAAATGTTGTATATATATTGTTATTTTCTATCAAATTCAATTCCTTTTATTTCTGATTTACCAATAAGAACTGAAATTTTTAAAAAATGCATTTAAAATCAGTAAAATACATTGTTTTGTGACATTTTTTCTTAAAAACACAGTGTGTGTAAAAAAAATGTCAAAATTTGTTGAAATCTTCAGCAAAATGAATCAGTTTCATACATGAATTTTACTTTCATATAAAGAACTCATGAAAAAACATGAAAAAAGACTAATGAGTATATATATAAAGTAAAACTTTGCCAAACATTATCTATAAGCACATTTAAAGTGTTGGGGACGGACATTACATTTTTGTACTAAAACTACATGTTGAAAAAAGTAAGTAGAGTTTTAGTCATCTGTCTTCTTGAAATTTATAGTGTTGTAATTTATAAGTTTTAACATCATATCCAGAAAACTATGCCCCCCTTTTGTCCCTTAGTAATTACAAAAACGTTTTGAAATGCTACCATACTGTTTAAACACTTGATCCCCCTCCCCTAGTGCCCTACTGTATATTTCTTATCTTTTACATTTTCTCTTATATTTTCATCAACACAATAAAGGGTCATAAGATGCATCAAAATCATTCCTTAATTAAAACAACATAATTAATTAGTGACCTATTGAGATGGCAACAACATGCCATAAAACACAGGTGGCCATAGAAGATCACAAAATCACACTTTCTCAACAGGGTGCCAATATACAAGGGACCATAAAACCCCTAAACTGGATCTTAATTGATCATTATGGAATCTTTACCTAAAACAACACTCTTTGATGTAAGTGTTATAATCCAGTGTATTGTATAAAATTAAAACCCCTAGTAAGGATATATTTTGCCTTTTTTGCCAAGGACTTCCCCCTTTTAAAAAAAAAGTATTATATTAAATTAAACCGTGAAAAATTAAAAGACTGGTACAAGTATACAAACAAGTATACAAAAAAAAAAAAAACAATGTGTTGAAGTGTTATATTTTTTCATAGACAGAACATTATTATGTTATCATTATTTCTTTTTGTACCATAAACACAGCACTGATAGAAAGCTAAACTGATACAGTAATGTTATGGTCATCTACATTTAATATGCTTGTATTCTACTGGAAAGTTGTTAGATACGGATAAGTTTTATGTGAATGCATGTACTGCATGTATGTTTTTTTCTTTGAAACAGAACAGTACTTGCATACATATGATAATATGCAGTAAAGAATTGATTGTAAAGCTGATTTTGACAAATACTGCTTAATACTAGCAGAATACTTTTTGAAAATTAGTAAAAATGAAATACTTCAATCTTGCTCGCTTTTTAACTGCTATTTGAATGAATGTCTGAAATGAATTTCCTTTATCATTTAGTAAAACCATTTATTATATTTATAGACATATTACCTATTGAAATGACACAAATGTTTCCTTAGTTAAGAAATTTGAATTTCAGAGTAATATATGTTCCAAAGTAGTTATAAAAGCTGAACCAGTCATTTTATGTAATGTCCGTCCCCCGTTTCCGGCACTATTTATTTATGATATTTTCTGCTTAAATGTAATATAAATAAGGGTATTTATGTTTCTACTTTGTTGTTTGTATTAATTAATTGCTTTAAAGGTGTTTTCCTGCTGTAAATGTTCCATTTTCCAAATTTTATATTAAAGTGAATTTTACAATTAACAGAAAATAATCATAATTTCAGAGAAATTAGCTATTTTTTTAAAAAAAATGGAAAAGCAAAGAGTTAAGGCATATATTTTCGTTATCTGTGACCTCAAACTATTAGAAAATACACATAAAAGAAGTGGTTTTGCATAAAACATTTACAGTAGGAATCTAATTTGAATGACAGTGTAATGTCCGTCCCCAACCCGACATGGCAACTTAAATCCACTTTTTTGAAAAAAATTCCCAAAAAGTTATCTATTTGGGTACTGATCCTTGTGCACAACATGTTGAAGTGTAGAAAAAAGGTATTTTTCAAGGCAAAGTAAAAACTTTATTTTTTGACTTAGATGCTAACCCAATTGGGCACTTTACTGTGCACCAGGCCTGGTCATAACCAACCTCCCTATCAATTTTCATGATCCTAGGCCCAAGCATTTTCAAGTTATCATCTGCAAACCGTTTAACTGTTTCATATTATTGTGACCTTGACTTTTGACCTACTAGCTTCTAAGTCGAACTTGACCTGTATTTTATCATGTTACACTTGTGTACAAAAATTTATGATCCTAGACCCAAGGGTTCTCAAGTTATCATCCGGAAACCATTTAACTGTTCCAAGTCACTGTGACCTTGACCTTTGACCTACAGACCTCAAAGTCGAACTTGACCTGTGTTTTATTATGTTACACCTGTGTACCAAAAATTATGATCCTAGGGCCAAGCGTTCTCAGGTTATCACCCGGAAACCATTTAACTGTTCAGGGTCACTGTGACCTTGACCTTTGACCTACTGATCCCAGATTAGAACTTGGCCTGTACTTTCTGATGTTACACCTGTGTACCAAAAATTATTTAAATCAGTCAAGCCTTTCATGAGTTATCATCCAGAAATCATGAAAACCAATGGACGGACGAACTGACCAACAAGCTCACTCCTATACACCCCCGCCAAACTTCGTTTTGTGGGGGTATAATAATGAATATCATTAGCAGTATAGATTTAATCTGGATTGCATGATCTGTTTGTGATGAAAATTTATCAGGACAAAAGTATGAAAAGGTCAAACCTGGTGTCATCCTAAGTTTTGCAAGCATTGGGCTGACTTTGTCTTCATTTCTAAAACTGGCGTCAGCTCGTGGAGTGTTTGGTGTGAGATCCCTGTCCACCCTGTGAACCAAATGGATCATACCTCCTCGGCATGGTGTGCCATTAGATATGGTTGAACTATTTCCTGTAATAGGGGTGCAAGACTTGGACTTCCTAGCACCACTGTCTGAAGTGTCTGCCATGGTGTTACCTACCATAATTAAAACAATTTATAACTTTATAGTCAACAGGCTGTATATACTTCCAACTTGAGTCACTGAGTCTTCTAACTATGATTTGATCATGTAAGATACAATAATATAGTATACTAACAAATCATCTTTATTAGTGGGGGAAATATTTTCTCAGATTCAAGTAACTGCATCAATCCATAAATTTAAATCCTAGTGTACAAACAAAATTGAGCCGCACCATGAGAAAACCATCATAGTGCATTTGCGACCAGCATGGATCCACACCAGCCTGCGCATCCGCACAGTCTGGTCAGGATCCATGCTGTTCACTAACAGTTTTTTTAATTGCAATAGGCTTTGAAAGCGAACAGCATGGATCCTGACCAGACTGCACTGATGCGCAGGCTGGTCTGGATCCATGCTGGTCGCAAATGCACTATGTTGGTTTTCTCATGGTGCGACTCAATTACTATTAAAGTCTAACTGCATTCATTGTGAGATATAAGTTTATTTGTTTAGAATGTTTTACCGAGTGCATGCAGAATTTTGGACCTAACTTACATATTTAATGAGGTTTACCATCGGTATTCAGTACATATTTCAGAGCGGTCACATTGCCGACATACTTGTGTCTCTGTAACAAAACATCTTGCAAAATGGTACATGTTTTCACATATCAGAATGTATACTGCAAGCCACCTAGTCAAAATAATAGGATGTTTCGTGACAGTATGATTGATAACTTGACTGTCGCTGTCCTGTCATGTCCAAACTTATTCTGCATATTTCTGTTAGCAAGTTTTTTTTCAGCCGTTTTTATAGCCGTTATTCTACTATATTCCCAATGCCAAAAAGTATGTATTTTTCCCAAAATGTGTGCAAAAATTCCCCAATCTACATTCTGAAAAAAATTTCATTAAAATTGCACAAAATTGACCAAATTATGGACAATTTTGTAATGGAAGCATGTTAAAGAGGTTGTACAATGTGAAACAAGTGTATGAGAAAGTGCTTAAACACATCCTTACTATATCCTATGGGACTAAATATTTCCTACTTTGGAACATTTACACGTCAAAATTCCCAGTTTTGGGGGTAAAGGCTATGTTCCCAAATTAGCTAGAAACAAGAGCTGTCTTCACAGGATGACACATGCCCCCGATGGCACTTTGAATGAATAGTTATGGCCGATGTTAGAGTTTAGGACCTTTGACCTACGGAACTGGGTCTTGCGCGCGACACGTCGTCTTACTGTGGTACACATTCATGCCCAATAATTTTAAAATCCATGCATGAATGACAAAGATATGGACCGGACACGCCCATCAATGCACTATCATGAAATATGACCTTTAACGTCTAAGTGTGACCTTGACCTTTGAGCTATGGACCTGGGTCTTGTGCATGACACGTCGTCTTACTGTGGTACACATTCATGCCAAGTTATTTGAAAATCCATCCATGGATGACAAAGATATGGACCGGACACGAATGCACTATCATGAAAAATGACCTTTAACGTCTAAGTGTGACCTTGACCTTTGAGCTACGGACCTGGGTCTTGCGCGCAACATGTCGTCTTACTGTGGTACACATTCATGCCATGTTATTTGAAAATCCATCCATGGATGACAAAGATATGGACCGGACACGAATGCACTATCATGAAAAATGACCTTTAACATCTAAGTGTGACCTTGACCTTTGAGCTACGGACCTGGGTCTTGCGCGCGACACGTCGTCTTACTGTGGTACACATTCATGCCAAGTTATTTGAAAATCCATCCATTGATGACATGATATGGACCGGACACGAAAATTGCGGACAGACTGACAGACCGACAGACTGACAGACGGACAGACAGTTCAAAAACTATATGCCTCCCTTCGGGGGCATAAAAACCCTGGTTAGGAAATCACAAAAAAAATCCATTGGGAATGTTTTCTGGTATATATATACAATGTATTTGTTATGATTACCTCTGTTAATGAATTTATGTTCACATAAAAGCACGACACTGTCCCACTGACCTTTTTTTAATGTATATTTTGTGTTTTGTTTCTGCAATTTAGTGTCATCAGTGATCCCAGGGTCTGGAATCGCGCTATATAAATGCTTATCTCTGCAATTTATCCTGTTGCGATATCGAATTTACCTGAGAGCTGTTATCGCACATGTAAATAATACGTCGTAATGGATTCCAGTCATTTCTGAAAGGGCAGTGGCTAGAGAACCGGAATCGGTTCCCTAGACAGCGAACTTATTAGTCCGGAACCGGTTCTCTAAGCAAAATACCGTGCATAGGCTAGGGAACTGGAATTTTATTTTTATGCATAATGCTGCCGAAATCCACTTGTTTTCTTGGTAAGTGTCATGCATATTATTATCTTAATTAATTTTACCATGCCCTTGCATTTATCTGCGTTTACTGTCTCCAAAAGTGTACCGCCGCATACCGTGTCCGCCATATTGTAATGATACAAACTAGTAGGAATTACTTTGCCGTTTTTTTTTTTTTTTTTTTTTTTTTAATGTTATTTGCTTTAAACATGTACTATGTTTAAATTGTTAAAATATGAAATAATATTGATTTCTATTAGCGTCATTACATGTTTATAGATGTACAAACTAATTTAATTCCCATTAAAACTTCCTGCAGATTCTTTGATCACTTAAAATACTGGTTTGTAACACCTCGACACATCACGTTTAAAGATATGTGATCAATAAAAATTAACAGAAATTACTTAATTTGTTTTTAATTGTTTCTTTTATTTTATTGTACCTTTTAAGTTTAAATTTCAAGTTTATTTCAGCTTGCTCCAAGGTAGTGGCTAGTGAACCATCACCGGTGCAGCAGACCTGAGGTCTAGTGCACCGTCATTTTTGTTATATATAAAATATAGCCATTCTTTGAAGTATAATTATAACATCTTGTCACCAGTAATATGTATGACCATTATTAAAAGAATGAAGTAAGATAAACCTTGATTTACCTTTTAATTTACTGATTTACCTCAACACGCTGATCTTCATTCTTCGGCAATCTTTATTGTCTTTCACAGTTTTAATCATGGATTTCGTGAGATGTAGCTATTGTAATCAATAATATAACAAATATTGGAATTATAAACAGTTTTCACCGTGCATGTACATTATAAAATATTTGCTTGCAAGATGTCAATATTTCCGAATTTACGGTCCCATGACATAATAAATCTGAAATCAAGATCGAATTTCAATTTTGATATGTATACTTACATATATATCCAAATACAGACAATAATTATTTTTATATATTCGACTTAAATTGACAAAAAATATATGGTATTCATGAAAATTAAAAAAAAATCAAAGAAATTCATTCTGTCATTCGGAAATATCTTAGTAGCTCACTAGCCACTGCCTTGCTCCAATGCCGACGATTTCCGCATTCATTCGTATAGTTTATTTTATCATTCCAATATGGCGGACAGTATGCGGTGAGTACACTTTTGGAGACACAGTAAACACAAATAAATGAAAGGGCATGGCTTGCTGAAATGGTAAAATTAATCAAGATAATAGCATGCATGATACTTACCAAAAGAAACAAAGTGAATCTTGGTGGCTTTATGTATAGAAATAAAAATTTAATTAAAATTCCGGTTCCATAGCCTATGCACGGTACTTTGGCTAGAGAACCGGTTCCGAATGAATAAGTTCGCTGTCTAGGGAACCGATTCCGGTTCTCTAGCCACTGCCTTCTGAAAGACCCTGGTGATCCGCTCTGTATTGAAACGGGAGTAGATATCCGCAAGCACCTATTCACGACATATTTGCAAAGATTTTAAGTAACTTCTTTAAAATTATGCTTTATATTCAATTCATCTGAAGTTTCTACATGATCATCAAATATAACTGATTAATGCACTCCGAGCAGGCAAGTCTGACCATAATTACTTCTTTCTTTTCTGAATAAAATCAAATGTAACTGTCAAAACTATTCAGTTAACATTGGCGGGTTGTATAGGAGCTTATGGGGTGGAGTTAGGCAACATATTAAGGGCCCTATCAGCGCGCAAAGCGCATGTGGCTTGATTCTACAAAAAAAAAAACCTTACAATTACTAAAGTTGAATTTCCCGGATTACCTCCAACGTGAAGAGTTATATGTTTTTTTTCCTCTGGTATCCGGTATTTACCGGATTTCCGGCATTAGGCAAAAATTGCATGAGAACACGTACTATACTATAAATCTACAGTAGTTTTTATGAATCATCTCATTTGATGATAAGTGGAATGGTACAAACAGTATTTATGGACAACATACTTATTTATATTTATTTACATTTAGGTCACAGCATAAAAGAACACATTACAATACATAAATATCACAGACATGTCATTCATAAAACATACTTTCTAAAAAGAAATCTCAATTCTTTACATTAAATAGCACAGTATCACAATTTGCATACTTTTAATAAGATAATACCAAATGTCATTACTAAAAATTACACGTGTTATTAAAATGCTAGGGACCTATGGATAACCCATTAAGCTAAGAGCTTATTTCTAATGGGGTCCATTTTACACATAAAATGATGTAGGACAAGATTACTGGGGGTCAAGACTTAGGTGGAAAACGGAATTATTAAAAGTATGCTTAAAAATTATATCACAGACACATGTATTCCAACAGAGATCAATAGTATACAAAATCACTGTTACATTCTGCTACTAGATTTTTTATTAGATGCTCTTTGACCCTAGATTTGTACCTCTGAAAACTTTCAATTGATTTAATGTTACTAGGTAAGGAATTCCAATCCTTTATACCGCTGTAATAAAAAGTCTGTTTACTTATACTGTTGACACTAGGTACAGTAAAATTGCATTCACTAGATCTTGTATTATGTTTTATACTGTCGCACTTTCGTACAAAATTATCATTTAAATAAGGTGGACATTTGTTGTGAAATATTCTATACATGTGACTTAATCTTAGTTGTGTAACTCTATTTCTAACATTCAACATGTTCAATTCAACAAAATCTTCACTTGTAATAGACTCTCTAGGGGAGTAACCTTTAATATTTCTAATAACCTTGTTTTGCATAATCTGTAGCTTGTTTTTTAAACCTTTGTTTAGGCCGTCATTTTATGAAATAAGCTGTAATTTAAGTTCCCATTAAATGGGTAATTAAATGACCTGTATACCCAGTAAACACCTGACGTCGTACCGACGTTGGTTAGACGTTGGATTTTGGTCGCGACGTCGGCGACCTGAATCCAACGTCTAACCAACGTCATAACCACGACGTCTAATAGACGTCAGACTTAGACGTCTAGGAGACGTTGGAATTAGGTTGGATAGAAAGTCTGTTTAAATGTTTTCATTTATGAAATTAACTGGTGTAATTTTGCTAGTATAGTTTAAAGATAGTTATGCCTGAACTTATAAATAATAGTTCATTCGCACATCAAACATTATCATTAATTATGTTACAAAATCGCATGAGATTGTCTATTTTCGGAAACGTATTTCTTTTTAACCAATTTAAAACTGTTCAGGAAAAAATTGCATTCTATACACATGTATAAATTATTCTAAATTCACCTAAGGATCTTCTTCTACACATGTTGTTTATTAGTCATGCCTTCGCGAGATAAGCCTGCATCGGTTTACACAAGTCTTCCGGTAATTTGATATTTGTGGGATAAGATAAAGCAAGTTTATAAATACTTTACACAAAGGGATCCGCAACGTGAGTAGCAGATTTTTAAAAATTGTACTTTGTTTAATAGTTATTCTTTTTAATGTTACGTATTCTTTCAAAGATTGATGCATTATGTTTATTACTTTAAAAATCAATTGCGTTTAACATAAAACTTCATTACATTTTATGAGGCTATAGAGATTTCTTTTAGAATTTAAAATAAACATGTTTGTTTTGCACATAGCAATTATGTTCTTAAGTAATAGCTCTAGCGTACTTGTATCAGTTTTCAAATTTTATGAAATGATGAAACTGTCAAATTTTATACATTTCAGATGGGAATTTTAGCGGAGTTGAAGAATCATGCAGACATGACTAAACTTGAAAGTTTCAGTTATCTGGATTACCTTTTTTGAATTTATGATATTAGACTTATGTCGCTATCATGTGAAATAAAGATGATAAAATAGATTTGTTGATTACTTGTTTGATTGCAAATTCTGTTGAAAATTTGGTCAGATTTGGTTGGAAAGTGGTTAGAGTTTGGTTGGAAAATGGTCGGATTGCGACGTCTAGCCAACGTCGGGATCCGACGTCTAAACGGTTTGCAAATCCAACCAAAATCCAACGTTAATCCGACGTCGGGGTCCGACGTCTATACGACGTCTAACCGACGTCAAATGCCTACTGGGTAGAGACATTTCTTTTTTTTTCAGCTTTACTCATTATTTTTAGGCCGCATTGTGTTTTCTGAGAGTCTAGATATATACTGAGAAGAAAATGATAAATAGGTCCAAGTTTGTACTAGGCCTACAAAATCTGCTGATAAGATCCCTTTAAAAATGTGTGTTTTTGAATTATCAATGTACAGTCTTTTTCGGCGAACGCCGTCTAAATTCGTTTTTGTTACCTATGCCACGTGACTCCAGTTTGCAAATCAAAGTACTTGATAACGCATTATAGATAATTTATCAAAATGGAAGATTTATGTAACACTCTGCCTGATTGGGCGAGAGTGTCAATTTCTTTCACTCTGTTGATTGTGCTACGCTGAGTGAAATGTAGACAAAGCGTTTATCCTAAACGACGCTTTTCACAGTTTTAAAGCTAACCTTGGCTCAGTATATTTAGCAAGAATATTGACATATCTCAAAATGATAAGTAAGTTTAATAAATATGATAAAAACCTGTTCAAATACCAACATATATCAAATTAAAGAAAGAGCTGAATACGGTCTGTGTATCACATGAATAAGGGTGTGATAAGAGTCTTTTATGTAGAGAAGTGCTTTTTAAAAGATATTCCTTGTTACAATTGTCGTCTGTATATGAAAAGGTTTTTGCTTTTGTGACTTATTCAGATTGCATATTAAAATGAGTACTTGTTTGCTTTAATATATTTGTTATAAATTATTTAACTGATTTATTATATATGAATATGTTTCTTTAGTATGGTATGCAAATATTGAACTCAGTTGAAATCTGTTTTATTATATATATGCCATAATAATGACTGAATCTCATTACACTGAAATGAAGGTACGCTGCATGCAGTTTATATATGTGACATACTACGGTCAAACTTTGCTTATGAAACAAAAATATTGAAATAATTACAATTGTATGTTTTGCTTGACCTTCACTTTTTTATAGGTGTGACGTCATTGTCCAAAGATTCATGAATAGCGAATATGCATTTGTTAAAGCGGGATCAGTTGGCCTATTTTAGAAATAAATAAAAATAATAAATAAAAAAATCCTTTAATTGATTTTTTCTCATGTATTCTAATCAAACTTGATTTGTAGCATCTTTATTAGGCCCGTAGCCAACTTTGTTCAGCTTGGACATTTGACCCCTTTTAGGGGCTGCTAGAGCTAAAACTAGAAATGCCTTTATACAGCATCTCATGAACAGCTTGCTGGATCTTTGTCATACATGGTCTGGAGCATCATTATAAGGTCCTCTTCCAAATTTATTCATATAGGAACTTGGGCCCTATTAGGGACCACTATAGCTAAAAGTAGATATGCCTTTCTTCGCATTAACCATTAAAATGTAATGGATTTTTATCAAACTCGATGTGTAACAATATCATAAGGTCTCCTGCTATTTTGTTACAAATGGGGATAGGGACCAATTTAGCTAAAAATATAACACGTTTAATGACCTCGCTTCATGAATCTTCATCAAACTACTGCTGTAATTATTCGTCTAAGGATAAACGAAACAAAATTGCAACCCTACGAAACCTTTGCGAAAAATTAAAAGAGAACCATTTAAATTGTTAAAGTGCGGTGTTTAGTTTTGCAATTTGAAAAATGTTAGATGAAAGATGAATGTTAGATGAAAAATTCATAAAATTCTTTCCTTATTACAATTCGCCGACCATCATTTTTAAAGATATTTCTTGTTTACTCTATCTTAAATTTGTGATGCACATAATTTCTGTATTTTCACTATTTTTAACAGCTATCATTGACAACGCGCCTGCTAGTCACAATCGTTAACAATTGCTATGCGGTGCAACATAGACATGAAAGTGTAAGTGTTCGATTTGTTTTAAGTATTAAAGTGCGTGTGTACTAATGAGGCTTCGATAAGCTATGCGGAGCTGCCTGTCGGTTTCGAGATAAAACATACGGTTAAATGGTGCTGCCACTTTGAGCGCCCACCGCACCTTGAGGTTGTTCTGATTTCGAAGAATGTCATCTTTCCAAAATAAATAAGCGGTCTGATTTTCTGTATAGGCATGTGAACATTTTGCTTTTAAAAACTAATAAAAGACACAATCCCTACAGGTGCGTTTTTTTCCCAGCATAAACTAACTTTTATTACCTCCACTCCCATGGACTTACATTTACCATTTCTGTATGTCTATAAGTTTGTCTAAATTTTGCCGTTTGTATTTCAAGAAGTATCTGGCATTAGACATCATAATTATATGAAGTTGTTCAGATGGTCCCTCAGTGGCTTTTGGCGGTCAAAATATGAATATAAGATATGCATCAAGGGCCTGAAAGTTTGTGTTGCATGTATCTCAAAAAGTATTTGACTTGGTGTCATTACAATGTTTTTAAAATATTGTCATTATGACAATGTTATCGGAACATTGTTCAGCATGTTAAGTTGTGCGCCCGAGGTTTTATTTGGGATCGAACCCACTCCTAAACACGCCCTCCCTTCTCCAAAAACAACAACAAAAAAATAATAAAGAATAAATAAATTGATAAAATAAATAAAGTATGATTTTTTTTTCATTGTTAACATATAGAACTTAACAAGAAGTGTTAGCACTAGTGTCCTATGAACAAACACCTAGTTATGATTTTAATATCTACGGCCGTGGTATAAACTGCAATCATTTTGTTCATATTTTTGTTTTCTTTAATTCCTTCTTTCGTTTTTTTCCTTTTTTTCTTTGGGGTGGGGACTGGGAGTGTGTTTGTGGGTGGGTGTGATAGGAGAAGACAGTAATAAGTTAAAGTCTAGTCTCGTGCAAAAACCAATTTGTCATCGTATTATATCCGAACATACAATCTTTGTAATTCAAATTCGCTGCATTTTTTGTGAAATTGAATTTCGTTAGTAATGATATACGATGGTTTTTTTGCGCCCGCCGCAAACTAAATGTGTAATTATGATAACAGTGCCTGTATCATAAACTATCCCGGTCGTATACCACTTCTGAAGATAACGCTTATAACAGATGATATATATTTAATTCACATGCACAAAATGCACAAAAGAACCAATTAAAGCGCCGTTAATATCCTGAACGAATTTTTTACTTTATATGAATGAATGCGGACATACGATCCGATATGACTGTTTTCGTGGGAATGTTTCTCGCGGAAACTAAGAGGCAGCGTGTAAAAAAAATGTCTGGCCTTTTGACCCGGGATGCTATCTCTAACATATACGTGATTTTTATTTACCACTAATCTCTAAATATTCAAAACAAAACTGATTACAAAGACGGCTGACAAATTCCCGAAATATTTTAATCTCAGAGTCACAATGATGATTCACTGAACAATAGATAAAAACAGTGGTACATGCAGCACTGGGTTATATACAACAAACTTAATGATCCGAGCACAAGTTAGCGAGACAAAGTTCAATATAATATAATTTAAAATACAATTTATATACGGAACATTGAGATAAAATATGTTACAAACGAGACCAGAGAGGAAGATTTTGATGCTGTTTTTATTTACCGTTCTTATCAAGGTAACAATTTACGTTACATTTAACCGCTGAAAATTGCGTTCGCTTTTTTTTCAATTTGAATTACGTTTGAATTGATTGAAGGCTGATTGAAAATAATGAGTTTCCATTACTTTTAAACTAGCCTTAATGATGAAGCAAATAGTTAAGGTTAACCGAAAATCAAATACGTACAGTTTGAACTAAATTTAACTTTTTGAGGGGAATATAAAAGTGATGCGATCGACGGATAGTTTATACATAAAACATCAAAGTTTTTAGAAGTAGAGATGGTATAATTTTATTTTCACTATACACGAAATCTGTATCTTACAATGACTCGCAAAAATTATCTAGCGACGTTTTTCTTTATCATTTCTTTTATTATGTTGCAG
This sequence comes from Mercenaria mercenaria, assembly GCF_021730395.1. NCBI lineage: Eukaryota > Metazoa > Mollusca > Bivalvia > Venerida > Veneridae > Mercenaria > Mercenaria mercenaria. The sequence continues at coordinate 22,015,552 of NC_069368.1, read as the reverse complement.
CCAGTGTACATGGATAAATCTCTAAAAGGTATGTAACGTTAATTTGTTCTTCATTTTGATAATACTATGAGCCGCGCCATGAGAAAACCAACATAATGGCTTAGCGACCAGCATGGATCCATACCAGCCTGCGCATCTGCGCAGTCTGGTCAGGCTCCATGCTGTTCGCTTTCAAAGCCTATTGTTATTAGAGAAACTGTTAGCGAACAGCAAGGATCCTGACCAGACTGCGCGGATGCGCAGGCTGGTCTGGATCCATGCTGGTCGCAAAGCCACTATGTTGGTTTTCCCATGGCACGGCTCCTATAAAGAATACTATTTATTTGTTAAAGTCGTCACTGGTAACCCATATGGGCGACTCTTCTAGAAGAAACTGTACGGCACAGAAAATGTAAGACACAGAAAACCCTCCTAACTCCTGTTGTTGTTTTTTAGCGCGCCACGTGTAAATCATCAGTGCACGGAACTTTTATCCGATGCAAGTTATATTTAGTTGTAGGAGCAGGGGATTTATTTTAAATTATTTTAACTGACTGTTAAGAAATCTCAGTATGAAGCCTTCAAATTAGTCAATTTATTATTGTTTTGTGAGAAGAATTTATCAACGACTTTTTTGCCGTTCGACTATATACGTATTCTCAACGTGCGATTTTGGCCGCGAATCTACAGAAGGCCGAACGATGCTGAAATAGCATACGAAGAATATGTTGTCGCACGGGAATACGGATCTACTTCCTTAATAGGGTCTAAATACATATCTAAAGTTATCACGAAGTTTTGCCTTTTCACAAGGTATTTAGTGAAGAAGAAAAAAAAACACAATCAAACTTGAAAGATGGTCGTTACTCACTGTGTTCATGTATATGTTTTATAATTTGTTGTTGTTAAAATGACCTTAGCTGTAGTGAACTTTTTTGAGTTCAGCATCATTTTTTACTACGCGTAGATATTTCAGTATCCCCTCACCGATATGCATGGGTATAGAATTCTTCGTGTGTGGAAGTCATGATCCAGAATACTTATGGAATGTCGGTACGTGGTTTTACTCAGGTGTCCGACCGTGATGATATAATGCCCACAGAGGAACCTCGTGTCTCTCTCCACTATCAAAAGCTGGAAAAGTCACCATATGACCTAGATAGTGTCGGAGTGACTCTTAACTGCGGCCCCATCCCCTTCCCTAAAAATCAATAATATTTAGACGTTCTTTTGTCAATAGGAACCTCTTGGTAAAAATCTGACCCATGGACCTTTCAGACTTTTTATACGAATTATTACCTAACTTATACAGAAACATGCTGTCAATACTACACGTTTTTATGAAAGTCATAAACTCGCAAATAATTATAAATGTACTGAGTCAAAGATTTTAAGTAATTATTCTTTGTCCAAAAAGACTGACATTTTTTGCAAACAAAGTTAAAAGGTTGATAGTTCTTTGGAATGATGTATAATAATCAATAATTTCATCAAATAACCGCGTTACGGAACAGAGCAAACAGTAGTTGCACTCTATTTATATTTGAACAAATGACTTTATCTTATTTTTGTATTCAGTCAGTGAAGTCATAGCTTTAATGCACTTTTATACTGTTACACTGTAGATTCAATGTTATCTATAGAATGAAATATAAACACGTAAAGTAAACATGACATATTTGTTAAATGCCGAAAGTTTTAAAATGTCATTAACAATCCTTTAATTCAGGAATTATAACTACACACCTCTGACGCTAATTCACTTTTATCATAACAAATGTTATGTAAATACAGGTTGCTTAAAACAACAAGCTCCCATAATATATTATAAGTCATTCAAGTACCTGCCTACACTCGTGCATCTGTCTTATGTAGAAAGGTATAAAATTTACATCGAGTAGACGGGCTTGGTTTGATCGAGTTTAATCACGAGAAGTAATGAAATGTGCAACGACCCTTACGCCACGTGCACCGGCTAACGAGGAATTCTATTATATTCTATAAAGTAAACTTCCTTTGGCTGAAGGTAGAATTTTGGTTTTGCTATTGCTGAAAACAGCATCTTGGCCCTTTAAATTATTATTGTAAATCTGTTTGAATATAGTGACTATGAAGACACTTTGATGGTTTTTGTATGAATGTAGGGAACTTTTCTCTTTGCTTTTTGCAGACTGGTCATGCAAGAATAAAGTTGCCGATATCGTTTTCCTGTTGGACACTTCAACAAGCATCTGGGAAGAAGATTTTGACAAGCAAATTGTTTTTGTTGAACATATTGTGAACCATCTTCCGATTGGAGAAAATCACGTCCGTGTCGCAGTGGCTACCTTTGGTTCAGATGTTGTCACTCATTTTCATCTGGACGATTTTTTTGACAAGAATAATTTATTAGACGCCATTGGCAGTATTCAACACCGCGAAGGTAGAACTGACACAGGAAGTGCCATTAAGCATGCGCGAACACTTATGTTCGCAGAAAAACATGGCGGCAGGAAAAACATTGAGAAAATAATTGTAGTAATAACCGATGGATTTTCAATAGATCCGTTCGATACGGCAAATGAAGCTTCGATATGCAGGAGTCTGGGTATGAAGCTTATTTCCGTGGGTGTTGGACATGGAACGGACGAGTTCGAACTCAAACATATTGCAAGCGAACATGAAGGAAAGAAGATGGTGTTTACCGTTGATGATTTTGTTTCGTTGAACACCATTGAAGATGTTATAACCAAAACAACATGCGATGGTAAGTTTTCTTGAATAAAACATGTTCACTAATAATGTAGTTGGAAAATCTTTGATAGGCTGGCTTTTGCTCAGGACCGTGGGGCGGATCAGACGGTACATGTAGATACCCGAGGGGTGATCCAGAATTTTGCTGACTTTTATCAATATAGCTTCAAAACGAAATGTCATATTCTAAAGTAATTTCATTTCTGCAAAATTAATGATATTAACGCCATCTGTAACTTTTCGACTCCATTTCCTATCCGTGAATAACAACTGTTTTGGTGAAATATGTAGATCTAATCATTAGTCCTCCACCTCTGATTAATCATGTGGGGAAGTTGGCAGTTACTTGCGGAGAACAGGTTTGTACTGGTTCAGAATCCAGGAATACTGGTTAGGTTAACTGCCCGCCGTTACATGACTGAAATACTGTTGAAAAACGGCGTTAAACCCAAAACAAACAAACAAACAAAGTACGTACGTAATATTTCATGATAGGTTTTAGCATTTGCATAATCTTCATTCTTTCCCATACATTTGATTCTAAAGACTTACTACATTTCATTCTTACCAAAGACATGATAGTTATTGTTAAACCTTTTGATTGAATCTTGAAATAGCATTAAAACTTATCCGGAGCCCCAGATACACATGCTCTACTTTAAACTTACAGTCATACAAACCAAGGGTGCGGTCATGGCAGACGAAGCTGTGATAGACAGACCAAACACAGCGCAAGTACGAAAATGTATGTATATATTTTTTTAATAAAAGTATTAAGTTCTTCTGAGATTTGCCGCCAATCAAATGGCCGATCCCGATCAAACGGCCCTAGCAAGAAAACCAACAACAAATTACATATATGTATATTTAACACGTCTCAAGTTGACGGTAGCTATCTTTTTTGGCTCACAATGTAAAATGTATATAAAGTTTAAAATGCAAATGAAATCGAATTGAATGTTTCTGTTTCATCCAGTTAAATCCATGAAACTACGTGGGAAAGCGCGCCTTTTCCGTATGGGAATTATACAAAGTTCACCGAAAGAACACCAATTACAACATTTGAATCTGAATTTGAGTCATTATTTCAACCTTTTAACATTTTCAAACAAAATGTCATGTCACGGAAGTAAAAATCTCTCGCCAACGCCAACATTTATTCACTGTCTATTACACTCGCTATTACTTATCACTTATCGACAAACATTTAATAGAGGTATATAATTAAATGGTCATTTCAGCAGTGGCTAGATCTGGGACTTTGTATTCGGCTCTCGTGGATAACATCCACTCGAGCCGAATAAAGCATCCCAGATCGAACTACTGTTATAATAACCCTATTGTATTGTATTGTATTGTTGTAAAAATAATAATTTTTAATTGTAATGCGATATTATACTTATCTAACTAATCTGTAAATCTCTTGCATGTATGGTTCGGATATTTTCTCATAACTCACCACTTCGCCGTCTCCTTCAGATTGTGCGGGGAAGCCAGCTGATGTTTATTTCGTTGTCGACTCTTCAAGCAGTATACGTCGTGTCGATTACAAGAAAATGCTGAATTTCATCACTGACGTCATAGACGTTTTCGACATTGGTCCTCAGTCCACACGCGTAGGCGTGGTCGCATTTAGTGACAGCGTACATGCTGTTATTGCACTTGATAATAACCTTAGACCAGATATGTTAAAACAACGGATAATGAATATAGAGCATTATGAAGGCGGAACTCATACCGGAAGTGCGCTAAGATACTTACGAGAACAAGGATTCAAACGAGGCTACGCACGTGAGAATGTTGCCCACGTGGTTATTCTTCTCACAGACGGAATGTCTACTGATACCAAACTAACGCTGGAAGAGTCCAAAATACTTAAACGGAGGGGCACATATCTATTTGTAATTGGGATTGGCGATCAGGTTGATACGAAAGAACTGCAAGAAATATCAAGTAACCCTCATCAAGATTTCGTTTTTCTGATGGAGGACTTCCACGTGCTGACAGCCATCAAGAATTTGCTTGCAGTCAAAACTTGTTTAGGTAAGAACGACAAATCTTAAGTACATAGCTACATTCTCAATTTATTTGTTATCTTCCATTTTGAACTTCTGCAATACAGATTGATCTAGATTCTGTGTCATAATACTTTAAAAGCTTGTTAATTTGTATTTAAGGTATAACTGCACACACTGCTCTAGCCGGTGGTCAAGATCAGTCGACGGAACTGCAAGCTGACTCAGGTATGTCGTTTTATTTCATGCTGACACCTGTTTTTTTTTCTATTTTCTTTTTTTTTTTGATACAATTGCTAGGTTAAAATGGACGGTGCGGAATGAGTTGCTTTTCCATACGTTTATATGGTATAAGATTCAAGTTTTTAATTGACTTTTTAGCCCACCATCATCAGATGGTGGGCTATTAAAATCACTCTGCGTCCGTGGTCCGTCCGTCCGTCATTCCGTCCGTCCGTCAGTCCGTCCGTCCGTCCGTCCGTTAACAATTTCTCGTTATCGCATCTCCTCAGAAACTACTGGGAGGATTTTGACCAAACTTTGTCAGAATGATGTATTGGTACCCTAGTTGTGTCCCCCTGAAAATCAGACTGGTTCAACAATTTATGAGTGAGTTATGGCCCTTTGTTTATTTCTATAATTTATATAGATTTATATAGGGAAAAACTTTGAAAACCTTCTTGTCCAAAACCACAGAGCCTAGGGCTTTGATATTTGGTATGAAGCATCATCTAGTGGTCCTCTACCAAGATGATTCAAATTATTTCTCTGGGGTCAAATATGGCCCCGCCCTGGGGGTCACATGGTTTATATAGACTTATATAGGGAAAAACTTTGAATAACCTCTTGTCCAAAACCACAGGGCCTAGGGCTTTGATATTTTGTATGTGACATCATCTAGTGGTCTTCAACTAAGATTATTCAAATTATACCCCTAGGGTCAAATATGGCCCCGCCCTGGGGGTCATATGGTTTACATAGTCTTATATAGGGAAAAACTTTGAAAATCTTCTTGTCCAAACCACAAAGCCTAGGGCTTTGATACTTGTAATGTAGCATCATCTAGTGGTTCTCTTCCAAGTTTGTTCAAATTATCCTCCTAGGGTTAAATATGGCCCCGCCCCGGGGGTCACATGGTTCATATAGACTTATATAGGGAAAAGCTTTTAAAATGTTCTTGTCAGTAACTACAACATTCAAACTTGGACCACATGTATATTTTTGAGTGGCAAGATGAACCTTGACATGAGTTGACCTTGATTTTGACCTAGTGACCTACTTTCACATTTCTGTAGCTACAGCCTTCAAATTTGGACCACATGCATAATTTTGTGCACCAGAAAAAACTTTGACCTTTATTTTGACCTAGTACCTACTTTCACATTTTTGAAGGTACAGGCATCAAATTTGGACCATATGCATAGTTTCGTGTTTCAAAATGAAATTTGACATTGATTTTGACCTAGTGACCTACTTTCACATTTCTCAAGCTACAGCCTTCAGATTTGGACTATGTGCATAGTTTTGTGAACCGAAAAAAACTTTGACCTTGACATTGACCTAGTGACCTACTTTCACATTTTTGAAGGTACAGCCTTCAAATTTGGACCACTTGCATAGTTTTGTGTACTGAAATGACCTTTGACCTTTACATTGACCTAGTGACCTACTTTCGCATTTTTAAGGTACAGGCTTCAAATTTGGACCACATGCATAGTTTTGTATTCCGAAATAAAATTTGACCTTGATTTTGACTTAGTGACCTACTTTTACATTTCTCAAGCTACAGCCTTCAAATTTGGACCTCATGCATAGTTTTGTGTACCGAAACAAACTTTGACCTTTACATGGACCTACTGACCTACTTTCACATTTTTGAAGGTACAGGCTTCAAATTTGGACCACATGCATAGTTTTGTATTCCGAAGTAAAATTTGACCTGGATTTTGACCTAGTGACCTACTTTTACATTTCTCAAACTACAGCCTTCAAATTTGGACCACTTGCATAGATTTGTGTTGTGTATGGAAATGAAATTTGACCTTGAGCTAGTCAATAAGTCTTGAAATTTGGAACACTCATAAATGGCACATTGGTGGGCGCCAAGATCACTCTGTGATCTCTTGTTTTAGAATTGAACACAACAAACAAATTATATCATAGTACTAATAATGTAGATATTTTTGAAAACGGTTCACTTAAACAAAGGAATAATAAAAGTTTGTCAAAACGTTCAACTTATACAATTATGTTCATATACATAATTATCATTGTAGATCATGTTGTCTGTTCGCCACAAAAAGATCCGGTCGACTTACTTTACGTGTATGACAGCCAGTTTGTTGGAAAGGATCATTCAAATGCCATCGAGAACTTTATTTTTGAAATGATTCTAGCTACTTCAGACAGTAACATAAACGCAGGGCTCGTGTCAGGCGCTTGTGAAAGACCGAAAAACGTTCCTTTATCAAAGTACAAGAACATGAAAGAAATCAAACATCTCCTTAAAAGGGCTCAAGCTGAGGGAGTGGCTGCTCTACTTAAACACGTGCGCGTTGAAGGATTCAGCAAACAAAACGGCGGACGCGAAGGAGCCGAGAAAAAAGTGGTATTATTTATTGACGGAGCTGTTGAGGACAAACATTTCAAAATGCGACTTGCAGTTAAAAGACTGATGTTTCGTTCTGGCGTAGACTTGTTTGTAGTGTCTATTGGAAAAGACGTCAGTGACGCTGTTTCCTCCTTACTTGACAACAGCGAAAATTTGATACAAACCATTTCAACAGAGACACTCGTGTCTGTAAAACAAAAACTCACGGAAAAGCTGTGCAGAAATAATATCATTTCATAGCTGACTTTTCATTCGTTGTTAAGTATTACGTTTTTAACCGAATGTGTGTCTATTAAAAGGGAAGTAGCAAGCATTATATTGGAGATGAGATTTGTTAAAATGCCTCAGATGTATTTATTTTATATTTATTATTACTTTTTCCGTCCTTTATTTATTGCATACATATAATATGTATTGTTAAAGCAACTTTTGTGTTGATGTGAATACTTGTTTGTATTATTGCCTTTTGTTATCTTGCCAAACAACAGCATTAAAGTTTAAACCTTGACATGACTGGCTTTCCATAACCAACATCGTATGCCATTAAAGAGTCGTACTAACACTGCTGAAAAATTATGTCCTGTGGTGTCTATAAACACGTGCCCTAATGCTGCTTTAGATTAACGCACTAGGGTTGATTTATAAATCATAATCGTGCACGAGGATTGCAGTACATTATTGATTTAAGGTGCTGGACCCGTAATGACGATTCCGTAATTTCCGGATAATTACGTACTCGGCATTATTCGGACGTAAATGTAGCTGAAGGCGTAAAAACCAGAGAATCCCATGACCCAAGCCGCCTACAGAGATGATACGTAATTGGTCGTTTATCTTTGTGGGTCTGAGGTCCTTTGAGTGCTAGAAATGTTTATGCATTAAGACTTTGCTTGATTTGTTCGTTTGTTTTGGGTTTGCCGTTTTTCAACAGTATTTCAGTTATGTAACAGCGGGCAGTTAACCTTACCAGTGTTTCTGGATTCTGTACCAGTACAAACCTGTTCTCCGCAAGTAACTGCCAACTTCCCCACATAAATCATAGTCAGCATGATTTTAGACACAATGTCTTTTATCAAATCGTCAAGGAGAACAAACGCCCCGCCTGGGGTTCGAGATCCTCCCAATTGAGCTAAATGGGCTTGATTACTGATTCCAGCCCCAAGACTACGTTTAAGTCCTGCTTAGACTGCTTTGAGTTCCTGCACTAAGCCAATTATAGGCTCATGTCCAAAACGTTTTGTAGTTTGCTGTGCTTAACGCTACTGTATACTTATGAACTAACACCTTCGAAGGCTCCAGTCCTAAGCTGGCTATGGCTTCATTTCATACGCTTATTGTAAGGTTATGCAGTAAGAATGTTGTTACAAGTACCTCAGAGACTGCTAATTTTTTCCGCACTGAGGGGACTGCATGTTTATATCGTATTTAAGCTTTCTGTGAGATAACCATGAAACAAGTTCCTGGCCTAAGATTGGTTAAATTCCTAATACTGTTCTAGGTTCATGTTATCAGTCCAAAGACCGTTGAGATTTCAGCCCCAATACTGCTGTTGGTTCCTGCTTTAAGACCCATAAGACTGCAGCGGTGTCATGTACTTAGACTACTGTAGGTTGCAATCCGAAACCAAGACTGATGTAGCCACAAGACTGCTGCGGATTCATGCACTAAGACTTGTAATGCGCAGCCCTAATCCAAGACAGATGTACCCACAAATACACCTGTACTGTAGGTTTCTGACTCGCAATAACGATTTCGGCATTCTCCGGTTGTTATGAAACACAGCTCGTGCTTTTGACAGTACTTTTCTATGTTCTAGGTTCTAACAATGGTACTGCCATTTTACCGGTACTTGAGCTCTAAGACTTATCTTGATTTCGAGCCCTAAGTCTTTTCAGACTAATGCCTTAAGATTGCTGAAGTTTTATTTTCTGAAATTATTGTATTGTTCGTTCTTTGGGGCATTCTAGGCTCGAGCTCAAACTGATGTACAACGTTTTCTGGGACTTTTGTACACTCGTGTACTTAGACCACTGATATGTTGAAATATATATATGACTGCCGGAGGTTATCGAGGACAACAGTGTTACCGAAAAGAACGGTGTTTGCTGACGACTATTGTGGGATTGTAACATATCATACCAAGCGGCTATCCCTAGAAACTGACTTGTATGTACATGTTCTAAATGTCCCACAATGTTAAATTTGAAGACTTCAACACACCGTTTCAACTTTGTAAATCCCTGTCACCAGGTACAATGCTAGTTTAGCTGACATAAACGAAATCATTCGTATCAGATTTTATTGCCCCGTTTTAGTTTTTTATTTTCTTTTAAACCGTTTTCAAAATAACACTTTACCCGTAGGAACTTTCAAACGAATTGCAATTTATAACTTTACGATGGAACGTTATTTGAACTTGATGACATTACATATCGATGTATCATGTAATATCTTCATGATACATGATATATGTTTACGCCCACTTTTTTCGACCCAGTGCTCGATTTCGAAATATCCAGTTTATAACCCAGTTTGAACAGCCTGACCCGATAAAATTGCTCACAAAGCGTTCTTAGCCGTGCCCCCGACCAGACGACACTTGAGTGCGATGATACCTAAGTAAACAAATAAATAACTACCAAAAATTAATTGAAATCAGGTAAATCGGCACTTCAAATGGTGCATAGTTACCGAAACCAAAATGACGTCTTATCTAGAAAAAATAATGCGACATACAAAAATTGAAAAGTGCGTAGTTTTGCACTTTCGAACGGTCTAGTATTCTGTTTTTGCTCTCCGCACTTGTCTTGTCTGGCGAACCTGATCTGATATATATATATTTCGGATATATTTCGGTGAGATTTTTTATAATTACTATTTTTGTCTGTTAGAGACTTTTCATCTATTTTAGGGGTAAAATAAAATTCTCTTAAAATTTGTTGAAAATTATATATTTTTTAAATAATTGCCTTTGAAATATACCTATTGGCATTTTAGCAGTTATCTCACTAAAGTACAGAAAAAAACCCCATAAAGTTTAGAAACGAGTAAACAATCTGAGACTCTACAGAATCCATATTCTACATGTATATGTCTGGTTTTAAGAATATGTGCTACTTATTTTTTTCTTTTTCTATTTGCTTTAGCAATTGTAAGTCTGCTGTAATACGCAAGAACGATATTTTAAAGCAGGCGAATTTATCAAGACTATAGTGTAAGTGTTTCCTTTGCAGTTGAGGGCTCGAGCACAACATGCAAGTGCTGCTGCAGACCATTGCCCTGGTTTTGTTGGCCAGCGTTCTTACCTCAGGTAGATTCTGTTAGACCTACTGTCTTTCCTTTCTCTATATGTTTCAATATCATTACATTTGTTTGATAACTGATAAAGGTTTTGGTTGAGGCGATAAACGTTTGGAGAGGAAAAAAACACTTGGACTGAACATAATTATTGAAACGTTTAACTAAAAGGGTTGTTTTGCTAACACATGTTTCAAACAGACAAACAGACATACACCTTAACCACTTGACGACGGAAACACTTAAAATGACATTGAAAGAAATGATATATTTTTTCACTTATTTCACTTTAATTACAAGTACATTACACTACGAAATAACATATTTACAATATTTTTTTGAACATCTCGTCTTGCTATTTTTTTCTATTTCAGTTTCAGGTCAGGACTGTCCGCCTGACGACCCAGTATGTCGGCAAATAGGACAGACAGTATGTGAACCGCCGTTGTCCGATAGTTTCGGCAAATCTCAGTGCGGGGTATACTGTGAATTTTGCTTCTATAACGAGACGACTGAACCCACTACCGGAATTACCGGGGCGTCTACTTTACCGACAATTCAGTCGACAGGTATACACTTTTAAATTTAAAAGATAAATTCTTAATCAAGTAAGTCACTCAAATAAATGATACTGAATATTAATTAAGCAAAAGTCAATTTTCGGACGCTTAGAAAAATTCAGTGAAACTATACCAGAAGTCCGGTTAGCAAATTTCTATTGACACCGTCTGCGGGTTCTTTGGCCGGACAAATAGCCGCTGTAAAATGATATTCACCTTCCTTTTCTTTTCATGTACATGATAGATACTTACCTTTACCGACATTTACATGATATACACGTATATTTACCGATTTAACTGTATTTGATTGAACTGTGTCATTTTTTTTAAGTTTCTACCGATGTATGTGGCGAGGACGACCCGATATGTCGGGAGATAGGTGACTCAATTTGCGGACCAGAGTATTTCGATTTCGCCAAACGAAAATGCGGCGTGTTTTGTGAGTTTTGTTTTGAAAATAATACATTCTCGAGTGAGGGAACTACTGCCTCTATGCCTTCGCCTAATGCGACTGTTACCAAGACACCACAGACGGCAGTGACGGAAATGACAACAACAAAATCAGCACCAACAGAGCCTTCCACAACATTAGCGACCGAAACACCAGAGAATGTGACAGCTTCAACAACAGTAGCGACTGAAACACCAGGAAATGTGACAGTTTCAACAACAATTGCGACTGAAACACCAGCAAAAGTAACAATGCCAACAACAATTGCGACCGAAACATCCCCCAGTGTGATGATTCTTACATCAAAAGCGACTGAAACACCACAAAACATGACTATTCAAACAACAAAAGCGACCGAATCACCGAAACCAACATCAAAATTGACCACGATATTATTGCCAAGGACAACAACAACGAGCCAGAAACCAACAACTCAAGGTACATAGATCCATTATTGTATATCATCAGCTTATGAAATTATACTTTGATTCAAACAGATTCTTAATATGGACTGTAAATTAATTTACAACTTACTGGTATTTAGTTTACTTAATGCTGTGTTTAAACATTTAAAATTTGCTAGGATTACACGCTTCGCCCCTCTCCCCTAGTAAACCCAATAATTGGTATCTTGTGACAAGGAACGGCCTAGAATTCTAAGTCTTGAACAACGCGTTGGGATGTCAAGACTACATCAAATACGCTCTGCTTCTTAGCTAATTTAGACAGATTCGAGCCGAACTCCCAGTTTCTTTATAATCCCTATTCATTATTATCATATTTCGTTATTTACCTGGTTTATCATTACCTTGTTCCATTATTATCTTGATTCATTTTGTAGTCCTGTTTCATTAATAACCTGATTCGTTATCATCCTGTTTCATTAGTATCCCGTTTCGTTATTATCCCGTTTTATTATTACCCCATTACTATCCTGTTTCATTATTATCCGGACTAGTTATTATCCTTTTTCGTTATTATCTTGTTTCATTTATACATTAATATCCTGTTTGTTATTATCCTGTTTCAATATTATCCTGATTACAGTCAAACCTGTGTTAAAGACAACCTCTGAACAGAGACCACCTGACTCTAAAGACCACATGTTTTGTTTCCCATTTTAACATTTACAGTGTATTTTAACCTGTGAATAAAGACCACCTCCAGTAAAGACCACGTTTTGGCTCTCCTAAGGGCGGTCTTTATAGACAGGTTTGACTTATTATCCTGTTTCGTTATAATTATATTGCGCCGTGTATGTTTGAAAAAAAAAAGAATTATCAATTACCTTTTCCTTATTTCCAGGACACTGGATATTTCAAGACTGCAACAATACTGCGGAAGTTGTGTTTGTTTTGGATTCCTCAAGCAGCGTGGGTGAAGAAAACTTTAAGAAAATGCTTGAATTTACTCAGAATATTACACAAAGTTTGGAGGCTGAATACGAACGGCTAAACCTCACAGTGATAACTTTTAACAATGAAGCTAAGGTAAGCCAAACGACGATACGACATCTGGGCATAATGAGGCGGGGGTGGGGGTGGGGTCTGTCGGGTGTAAATTTTGTGCATACCGATGTAGCAGTTACCGCTGTAGAAATGTTTTAAAACTCGCTTTCCATTTATTTATTATAATTATACATGATTTGCATCGAACAGAATTAAGAAATTCAAGTACGTAGTTACAAACTGGCAGTGGCTTATACAAGGCCAAGACAATGTGTTTAATGTCTTAATGTAGTGATATGCACAGTACTTCATATTTAGTTAAGACCAAACTTTATTTTTACAGTGTAAGGTAAGTTAATTATCTATGGTTTTTCAAACTATCATGCGACGAGACTGACTGAAGTTTACTGTTAGCAGATGAAGTTGTGAAAAGGCACTAATATTCAGGAAGGACCTAAATTGTCCACTTGTCATCTTGTAGTAGGCCCTATAGCTGTAATATACCTTATTTTAAGAATGATTTTCTTGAAGTTTATGTCGGGGGAAAAGTAGGTCTCCAAGTTTTGAATTTCATAGTGAAGAAGTACTCCTCTCCAAAGTACATGACAAAAAGTTGTTTTTTTCTCCTTTTAAAAGTTGTATGCATTGTTTAACGCACTGAATAGCAACACCAGCATGTATATGTTTTTAAAAACTAGGTGTATGTACTAACATGGTTTAATATTGGTGACAAATACTCTTGTCACTGAAACAGTCCTGATAGCTTGTTCTTTTATCAGTGTTACATGCTGGAAACAGTTATACATTGGCGTATTTTTCAGGTTGCTTTACGTCTGAATGAGTCTGTGGGTGTTGCAACAGCCGTTACCTCGGAAGGAAATATCCCCTATTCACATGGTGGAACCCAGACCCATAAAGCCATTGAGCTTATGTTTAAATCATTTAGCCACAACGTCAACAATCCGAAGATTTCTGTTGTTATTACGGATGGTGCGTCATTCGAACCAGACCTAACACGCAAAGCAGCAAAATACGCAAAGGACAACGGGGTGGCCATTTTTGTTATTGGCGTCGGTGATGATGTCAATACTCACGAGACAAAAGACATCAGTAGTGACCCGGATGCAAGGTTTCTCTTTCAGCTTAACAATTTCGCTGCTCTTTCATCAATTGCTGCACTGTTACATTCCAGAAACTGTCCAGGTATGAATTTTATGCAATATATTGATAAAACAACCGGAGTATCATACATTACTTAGCCGGAATTCAAGATATATATATACAGATCTAGTTCGGCATAGATATTGGCTAAGTCTGCAGTGCTAAATAAAAAAATGTTTTACCTGACAAGTTTTTAAATGTTGACCATTCGCCCTCTATCAACACATTTTAAAACTATGAAGTTACTCGTTACAGTGACAACCAGGCAGCCCATAGTTACCACGGAGAAAAGTACACCATCTAAACCAGCCACAACTACAACAATGGAACCAGTCAGCGAAACTACTAAAACAGTGACGGAAATGCCAGTTACAGAGCAGACGATTACAGAAGCTCCCCAGACAGTGCAGACTGTTACTGAAGCACCGCTAACTGTAACAGCTGGTTTTACCAAAGAAACTGGGTCACCTCCACAGCCAGTTTCTGGCCAAACACCATCACTTAAGCCGGTGGTGGGAGGCAATTCCGCAACACCTTCTGCAATGCCGCCATTCCAGACACCAGCCCTTGTATCCCCAGGTACTCAGACTCCAATTGTCGTCCCTGTAGAAACTGGACCGACACCAGGCAGTGTGAGTGGACAGACACCTATTGTCGTCCCAGTTGAAACTGGACCGACACCTGGTAGTGTAAGTGGGCAGACACCAATTATCGTACCAGTAGAAACTGGACCGACACCAGGTACTGTGAGTGGACAGACACCTATTGTTGTCCCTGTAGAAACTGGAGCGACACCTGTTAGAGTAAGTGGGCAGACACCTATTGTCGTACCTGTAGAAACTGGACCGACACCAGGCAGTGTTAGTGGACAGACACCTATTGTTGTCCCGGTAGAAACTGGAGCGACACCTGGTAGTGTAAGTGGACAGACACCAATTGTCGTCCCAGTGGAAACTGTAACAACAAAGAAACCAGTTACCATCTCATCTATTATTGTTCCATTAAACACAGACCATACGAATACCCCTATTACAGTGACGGAAGCTCCAGCTACTGAGACGCCAATTACTGTCACAGAACATCCTACAGCAACAACGGAGAAACAAACGACTCTCAAACCTCAAACTACAACAATCACGGAGGAACCAAACACACCCCAACCTACAGCAACCACGGAGGAACCAAAGACACCCCAACCCCAACCTACAACAACCACGGAGAAACAAACGACTCCCCAGCCACAACCTATATCAACAACGGAGGAGCCAAATACTCCTCAAACAGCTACAGAAAAACAATCGACTCCCAAACCACAACCTATATCAACAACGGAGGAACAAACGACTCCCCAACCACAACCTATATCAACAACGGAGGAACCAAAGACACCCCAGTCCCAACCTACAACAACAACGGAGTTACCAAAGACTCCTCAGCCTCAGCCTACAACAACCACGGAGGAACCAAAGACTCCTAAGCCTCAGTATACAACAACTACGGAAAAACAAACGACTCCCAAACCACAATCTATAACAACAACGGAGGAACCAAAGACTCCACAACCTCAAGCAACAACAACCACGGAGAAACAAACGACTCCCCAACCACAACCTATATCAACAACGGAGGAACCAAAGACACCCCAACCTCAACCTACAACAACCACGGAAAAACAAACGACTCCCCAGCCACAACCTATATCAACAACGGAGGAACCAAAGACACCTCAACCCCAACCTACAACAACCACGGAGGAACCAAAGACTCCCAAGCCTCAGTTTACAACAACTACGGAAAAACAAACGACTCCCAAACCACAACCTATAACAACAACGGAGGAACCAAAGACTCCCCAACCTCAAGCAACAACAACCACGGAGAAACAAACGACTCCCCAACCACAACCTATATCAACAACGGAGGAACCAAAGACACCCCAACCTCAACCTACAACAACCACGGAAAAACAAACGACTCCCCAACCACAACCTATATCAACAACGGAGTTACCAAAGACACCCCAGTCCCAACCTACAACAACCACGGAAAAACAAACGACTCCCCAACCACAACCTATATCAACAACGGAGGAACCAAAGACACCTGAACCTCAGCCTACAACAACCACGGAGAAACAAACGACACCCAGACCACAACCTATAACAACAACAGAGGAACCAAAGACTCCCCAACCTCAAGCAACAACAACCACGGAGAAACAAACGACTCCCAGACCACAACCTATATCAACAACGGAGGAACCAAAAACACCCCAGCCTCAGCCTACATCAACTACGGAAAAACAAACGACTCCCGAACCACAACCTATATCAACAACGGAGGAACCAAAAACACCCCAGCCTCAGCCTACAACAACCACGGAGAAACAAACGACTTCCAAACCACAACCTATAACAACAACGGAGGAACCAAAGACGCCTCAACCTCAAGCAACAACAACCACGGAGAAGCAAACGACTCCTCAACCACAACCTATATCAACAACGGAGGTTCCAAAGACGCCGCAACCTCAAGCAACAACAACCACGGAGAAGCAAACGACTCCTCAACCACAACTTGTATCTTCTACAGAGAAACAATTGACTCCAGAGCCCCAGACTACACCAAGTACTGAAAATCAAACAACTTTCCGGCCGCAGACATTATCAACAACCGTGGCACCAGTCACTTCTACAGAACAATTATCGACTACCACCGCATGTATGTAACTATTTTGACCTAGTTCTCAAAAATACTTCTTTACTTTCATTTTTAACGTACTCATTCAGTTTGCATAATGACATATTCAGTAACATCTGATATAAACCGTATACCTGCCACTAAGAAACAGCAAACCTGAGAACCAAGTGTGGAAAAATTGAATCTAATTGTAACTTTTTCTTTGAATGCACACTCAACAATGAACGATTTTCTAAATAATCTGCGGAATTTTTATATTGACTTCAATACTGTTCTTTTTTGGTAACCCAAACCTTTCTGACCAAGATAACATGACAATATTCTTCTACGTACAGTCCCTCATATCGGACAGCAAGAGATTCCTGTAAGTTAAATGAGGCAGACTTCAACACTTCTATATAGTAAAGACTATCACGCAATAGATATCATTACCTAATAATTACTTTCAACACCTCTAACTTCTTGTATTAACCCTTTTTCGTCCTTATTTTTCTTTAACAATAAGTACTGAATTGATGTGCGCATTTGTTTTCAGATAACATTATTTTTTCTAGTCCCATTTTAGCTTTAAACTTGTAGTATGTCTACAAGTTAATTGTCCGCGAAGGAGAAGAATTCTATAAGACTTGTCTTCCATTCTTATCCTTTCCTGAGTTACTATATGACTATGTATCAATGTAAATGTTGACTATTTGGGAATAAATTTATTTAAACTAAACCTGAGAAGCGGAACTTCGTGAAACAACCTAATGCTGCTTTAAACGTGTATATAGTCTCGACGCCTCACTCCTTCGGAAAACATTTTTGTTGTCGTTTACAGAGCAACTTTGCAAAAATCGCGTGTTAAAAAGTTTTAATCTAAACTTTATGTGAAATGTCTAGACTGTCACTTAATTAAACAATTTGAGAGGACTATTTTCTAGAAATCAAAATTGCTGTTGAGTCGCTTTAAAAAGAGGCACTGCAAGCTTTTCTTTTCTTTTTGTTATTTAAAGCATGCATAGCGAAGGTAGCGGATGTTGTGTTTGTTGTGGACTCCTCGGGAAGTATCGGTAGCGAAAACTTCCAGAAGATCAGAGAGTTTATCAAAGACGTCATAATGACGTTTGACGTCGAACCAAGTCACACGCGAGTGGCGCTGATAGAATACAGTACTTTGGCACATATTGAGTTTAAACTGCACGAAAAGGTCAACCAAACTGACCTTTTGAAAGCTATTGACAACGTCGCCTATTCTGGGGGAGGAACGGCAACTTCTGATGCTCTGGAGCTGATGAGAACTGAAGGATTTGATAGGTATTTACTATTTACGTATTCATAAATTGGATATGAATAGAAGTATTCCGACTTTTTTAAATTGTTTTAATGTTGCCTTTGTCGTTTGGTATAAACTTTAAAAAGTATGTTCTTGTAGATTTAGTTCACTATCACAACAGTTGTTAGTGTCTTGTTGCAACCGTGAAAGGTTTCCAATACATTGGCTCAATGTTTTACTATTTTACATCCTTTGGCATCATATCGTATATTCATATAATTCCGCATAGTCATGTGCTGGGATGGGGTGGGGTGGAGGGGATGGGGAGGGCGTGAGAGGTGTGTACGAAAGGATCTTCTTACAGTTAGAATCTCTGTTTATAACAAATCATACGTTTCAAAATAGCACGGTTTTGAATTATAAGTCTCATTTCAAATAAGAAGCGATTTAGTATATTTATAATCGCATTGTTTAAGGGAGCGCCCAGATGCCCCTGACATAGCGGTGGTGATAACGGACGGACTGTCGAAGTATCCCCAGATCACACGCACGCAGGCAAACCTCGCGAAATCTGAAGGCATAACCATGTTTTCTATTGGTATTGGCAATCTAACGGACAAGTCTGAACTTCTCGCTATAGCCAGTGACAAAAGGTTCTCGTTTGAGGTGGGAGACTATGAAAAACTGCTGACGCTAGATAGTGTCGTGGCACATATGGCCTGCGGAGGTTCGTTACACCTATTCATATTTCTACCTAACTATAAGGTCTGTGTACGACTGGGTTTGAGACCTTGCATCCCAACCTTAGTCAAACACTAAAAAACCTTGTTTTTAACAGATTGTCACTCATATTAAGAAATCACATAAACGCGCAATGTTCCGAAAACTTCTCTTTATGTTCCTACTACTGTACTCAATTTTTCTATCAACTGGTTTAATGTTAGCGCTGGTGTAAATTAGTAGAACTACTTACTAAACCGTTGATAATTACTTAATCATAAAACTCGATGATAGACATGAAGTTTATGAATACCACTGATAACAAAGTACTCCGTTTATTTTCCAGTTGTGCTACCGGAACAGCACTATACACGAATTTCAACGATCCCAACGACCACACCGTCGGGTTGTGTAGATCTGAGCCCCGACTGCACCTCCTACCCACGTGACTCATGTACGGACTTTGAGCCGTACGCCAGGAAAAACTGTGCAAGAACATGCGGATATTGTCCAGGTTTGTTTTAAAGAATATAATAGGGTTATTATAACAGTAGCTCGATCGCGCTGTTATTAATCATATCAAGTAAGTAAAAATTTAACAGGCATTTTAGCCATGTTAGCAGTGACTGTCTTTTTTGTTCGTGTTTGTTGTGTTTTAGGAATCATGATTTTGTTTAAGTTTCTGAGAATATTTTGTTTATCTTACCAATTTTTTGCCGAGCTGACATTTTGAGAACTAAATACTCTTCTTGCGACGTTCACATATGAGCCGCGCAATGAAAAAACATTCCGCGCAGTTTGGTCAGGATCCATGCTGTTATCTTTCAAAGCCTATTGCAATTAGAGAAACCGTTAATAGCTCGATTTGGGCATTGTATTCAGCTCGAGTGGATTTTGCCAGATCGGGTCTCACGAGGTGCTCATGCGCCGAGTTCGATCCGTCCTTGCTAAATCCACGAGAGCCGAAAAATCTACAAAATCCCAGATCTAGATACTAATGACCCTTTTATTATATTCCTCCACGTTTTTATTTGTTTATTTGTAATCGAACGAAATCTTAAATGTTTGTTGATGTTAAAATGAAATGAGTGATGTTTTTGTGTGCGTTAGTTATATAACTGTGTCTGTTCATGCATATAAATGAAAGTAGTCCGGCAACATACAATAAGGTACAATACGGGATTTTGAAAGGTACAATACGGGATTTTTTTCAGCGTGTTCGCATTTCCTTGTGAAATGCAAGCTGTATTTTTAATAGAATTTATATAGGTACAAATATCAATATCATTCAACAATACACAGAAGTAACGTTTTTATTCATTCTTAACTGAAGTATATTAACTCAAAATGTTGTTTTCTAAATTTTGATAGATTTGAAAAAAAAGTTTATGTTCATATTTTTAAGCCTAAATGTGTTTAATCGCAAACATATTGAATTAGCGACAGTGTAACTGTTTATAAGGGATTCACTCATTTATACGAATAGTCATTAAACTGTGTAAAAAGCATTAACCAAAAACAAAAAAGAGGAAAAGTAAATGTTGCATGACATAGAAAATTGATGCATATGTGCCCTGTTATCTTCAGGTACCTAAAACTGCTCGAAATACATGAATATATTCATGTTATCCCGAAGTACTTAAATCCGTCCTAATCATCCTTGAGTTATGTGCCCCTGCTATCTGCAACTATCTAAAACTACCTGAATATGTGCCATGTCATCGTAAAACCGCTCGAAAATAGGTATAAACGCCATGAAATCTTGAATACTTAAACTGTCCAAATGCATAAAATATGTGTCCTGTTGCATTCAAGTACCTTAAATTAACTGCCCGAATACATGAATTATCTCAAGGTGTTATCTCAAGGAATTTAGAACTGAATAGTTTCAATGATTTTTTTTCGGTTGTGATTTTAACAACTTAGAAATTTAGTTTGCTGCAATATCAAAATGAAATGTAATTAGAAAATTCTTGTTTTAAGTGGTCATTCATCTTTTATCAGGATTTCCCCTGGTTGAACCACCATGTAAGGATGAACTCGACAACTGTGAACAATATGGAACGTATATGTGTTATGATGAAGCGCAGTATGACTGGGTAGATTCCAACTGTCGAAAGTACTGCGGGTTTTGTGGTAAGTATTTTTTACGTTAATGACTCCGTTGCTTAGCAACATTATGAATAATATCTATGCAATATAATTTTATACTCATTACTGTGTTATGTGGATAGAATGAAGGACAGATGTAAGAACCAACAGGATCAGTAGCTGTAAAGATGATGTACCGATATAGTTTTGTTAGCAGTCTTTAATACATATATGTTAACTTTAAATAGTCCACTTTAGTCGTTTGTTTGTTATTATTCCAAAAGATAAACAAATATCAACATCGCTGTTAGTGCACGAAATTAATACACTTATCTAGCTTAATTTTAAATCGATAATTTACTTGCCAAGATTTATCTTCAATATAACATAATGAGCGCTGGTAAAACGATTTGCACACTTAAGTGAGACTGGGTGTGTGACCATATGTTCTATATACGCAATTGTCTCCCCTTACAGAAACTTTGTTGGGTACGTGGAGGGGATGGGATGGTGGAGGTTATCGCTTAAGCGAGGTCCAATTCATTTTATATGTCTATTATGTTTATTTCGCACCACATATTGTACAATATTGATTTTTTGACTATTCTTTTATTTGTGTTGACCTGTTGTATCCAAATGCACATGATATGCTTTGGATTGAAATAAAACTGAAAACAGAAGCAAGTGTCATTTCATTTACCATTTTTTATATTTCAGGTAACAAGACAGTGTTGTTTGTCAACACAACTCCATCACCTACGGAAGCGATTTCTACAGGTTAGTATAAAACAAACCAGTCTTTAATCATGACTTTAAGTTAATTTTGTAGTCTTGTTTAAGCAATATTTTAGGTGATGAGTATTTTTAGATGTTTGTGAACCCCTTGCAAATTCACTGATTGTCATCGAAAAGTCGTGTCATTTAATGAATTGATCTGTGTTATGTAAAACTGCTGTATTTTTGTTACTTCTGTAAAATATCGTAGACCAATAATTTTTCTTAACCAGTCGAATGAGGAAATTTCACAAAACGTACATGTTTTAATATTTTCAGTATCTACATGCCAGGATAAGTTTGAGAGTTGCTCCAGCTACAATGCTGACCTATGTACAAACCCCACATACGATGCCTGGGCAAGGTCAAACTGTCCAAAATACTGTGGTTTCTGTTTTAATTATAACTACGTTACGAGCGCTGTCGTTAATCATATCAAGTAAGTATAAATTTAACAGGGCCTTTAGCAGTGACTTTGTCTTTTTTTTTGGTCATGTTTGTTGTGTTTTAGGAAAACTGATTTTGTTTAAGTTTCTGATAATATTTTGTTTATCTTACAAATTTGTTGATGACCTGACATTTTGAGAACTAAATACACTTCTTGCGACATTCACATATGAGTCGCGCCATGAGAAAACCAACACAGTGCCTTTGCGACCAGCATGGATCCAGACCAGCCTGCGCATCCGCGCAGTCTGGTCAGGATCTGTGCTGGTCGCTTTCAAAGCTTATTGCAATTAGAGAAACCGTTAACGAACAGCATAGATCCTGACCAGACTGCGCGGATGCGCAGGCTGGTCTGGATTCATGCTGGTCGCAAACGCACTATGTTGGTTTTCTCATGGCGTGGCTCATATATTTTGGACCAGGAGATAAGAGTTGTCATGTCGTATGTTAGGATCAATTAAAAAATCATCTTCCTCTCTGTTCTTTGTTAAGGGGCTCGAGTCCTGCTCTGGTTGTGAGGAATGCATGTAGGTGCTTGCTTATCATACATGTAGACTTTAAGAAGGGTGATAATCAATATTTCATTGTTTTATTTTTCAGGTGCCCTTCCTGGAATCTTCCCGAGCAATGTACACTGGAGTATAAAGACGGACAATGCTGTCCGTTCCCGAAATGTACCGACGGTCTCCGACTGACTATAAAACGCCAATTATGATAGATAATTTACTTAACATAACAAAAGCTTATCACTTCATATAATACAATTTCATAGAATGCATGTTGTTATTTTGTAAACTTTAAGACATATATATGGGAGTGTTTTAGATAATCAGTACATATACTGCACCAGACTTTGCAATAAAAACAAGTTCAAATTGACATATTTTGAGAAATCAATGTATTGTTTCTCTATTGATGTACTTGAATGTTTGTCAGTTAGCATTATGTTGTTAAAAGCGAGTGGGAACGGGGTAGGTTTTATTCACTCAGACACATGTTTCTAAGACATGTACATATATTTGATAGATATATGGTAAGTGGGGATAGTGGGGTGGGGGGACGAATCTGGCGGAGATGGTCAGTACAATGACCTTATCATGTTATTCAGAATTTACGCTGAAATATTGGCATTATTGCGTAAGAACAGAATTATACCTATATAATTATTGACATTATCGGTGACTTTCTTCTTTCTACGGACACATCTTGACAATACATGTTTTACAAAAACACATTTGTGTATATAGAAACCAATTATTTTGACATAAGTAAAATTACTGAAAATGTAATAAATGTATTTTATTGTTTAGTTAAGTGTTTTCATTATAATCATATGGAATAAAAGCATGTGGTATTTATTGATTGTTGTGTTTTGATAAAACACCCATTGTCACTTAACATGACATTTTGAGATTTAAGGTGAGCTGAATGCAAACTACGTTTTAGTACTTTTCAACATAGTCAACTCGAATATCGATATAAGACATGTTAGAGCATTTCCTGTGCAAGAGATTTGATATGAATGCACACCACTGCCAACTAATACGATAAATTAAACTGAGTACTTGTTCCGTAAAAACCAGTGTAGATAAGCATTGGAGTATATATTGTTGCATAGAATTGAATACACCAATAATGAAATACTTTTATAATTTTTTTAAAACTAGCTAGACTCAATCTTAATTCCAGTCGTTTCTAAGTATACAGCTAATAATGCAGTTTTCGCCAGCATTTTATGCATTTATTTAAAATTCATAGTTTTTCCTATATGATATTTTATTACCTCGATTTTAATGTTTAACGTAGTTTAGTATATATATTAGTTTCCCAAAGCATTGAAACGTGTTTATTAAAAGAGAAACAGTGTGCAAAACGTAAATCTGGCTCTAGTTTGACACACATATGGGGAAAAATAATTATAGTATTTACTCATGTTTAAACTAGTTAAGATTCTTAATGCAGTTCTGTTCTCTAGGAACAACCATACCTTATTATTATTATTATTCAAATGATAAACGTGTTCATGCTTTTGGAAATAATAATAATAATTGATTTGCTATATCGAGTCAACGTGCCCTTTAATAAAAGTAACATGTTTTTAAATAACATCTATCTGTTAGTATCTACTCCTGTTCGTGCATATTGTTGTACCCATATTATGTACAATAATAAACGTTAATAAACAGATACGTTACATATACATGTATATAAAGCAAACGCTATTATTAACTTAAACCAGTTTGTGTTACTTAATTCCGTACTGTAATGAAATCGACTTGATTACAGCAGAAGATGAAGCAAAACTAAGACTTAAATTAAGGCTTTTCTATACATCGCTTTAAAAAAAAACAACACTTAGATTAGTGCGTATGTACCGACTTTTGAACTTTACTTTCAAATAGTTTATTTTTGTTGCTGGGTTTAGAGTCACGATCAAATTGTATTTTAACAGAAGCACATCCTGAAGTGCCTACTAACTTGTCTTATTTAAGAAATAAGGAAAGAGGTTATACGTCCGCGGAAAAATTTCACGAGGGCGTAGCCCGAGTGAATAATTCTGGCGACGTATAACCCATTTTGAGTGTATAAATTTAGGTAAAACACGAATTTTCTATTCATTATTTCGATTCTAATATGCCCTTAATCTAAAACAAAATAATATAGTAGCGCTCTCTTATTGGTCACAGCAAAAACATTGACGTGATCGAACGTTAACGTGACGTCATTTTAGCGTGAGCGTTTTTTAACAGAAATAAGCATAAAGCATATTAGAATTGTATTTTAACATTTGGCAAAAATTTTGTAAAGCTTGGTAGCCGAGTAGCTTTCCATTGTGAAATTTTGACATTGAAACTGTGCGTACCGGGAAAACGCTCTATCGCTGCTAGTTGTTTTAAAAACTTGTGCATGAAATAAATGTAACTTACAGGCAGGAAATGACTATTTTTCATCATTTACACGATAGTGAAATCTGTTAATGTATTTAAGCCAAGATTTCGGACACACGCATGATACAACGTGACCAGTCGTTACTTCGAGGAATCAGATTAGTACTGTATGAACTAGGAACAAATAGAGCGGTTTTGGGGCATTGTTTAGCCTGTTATTATGAAATTATTGTCAAGTATGACTTATGAGCGCCGGAACGAATTTTCTCTGTAAACAATTGTACTTAATTAATTAAATGTGTATTTCAATGACATCTGTATTTTAAATACTAGTAACTGGCTCGAAGGGAAACCAATATGTATGGTAACACAATTTTGTCCAATCTATGATTATGTTAACCGTATTCCGATTTCATTTATATTTTGCAGTTTGTAGTGCAAAGAAACTGTCTGTATAAAGGTATAAAAGTGCACTTTCAAGGGCATTTTCCCCCCTCAAATATATCTTAAATTTCGCGTTGCCACAGGTATATCAAGAGTTGTGAGATCTCGTTTATACGTAGCTAGAGTGTGGAGCATTTTTTATAAAGATTTTAATAAAATCTATCAGCTGTATTGTAGTTTTTATAAAAATTCACCTTTGAACGACAAAAGCAATAAACAATAAAAAAAACATTCCTAATGAAAGAATTAAGTAGGAGAAGATACCCTGCCGCTAACCACAACTAAATGTTTGATCGCGCTGTAAGGAAGTATCATTCGAAATGAAGCGGTTTGTTTTAATATATTTCGTGGCAGCGTTGTTACCTTCGAATCTTGCCATGGATTTGAATTGTCCATCTGGCCTAAGACGCTGTGACTGGATGGCTTGGAGCACGTGGTCCTCGTGCAGCAAAACATGTGGTAATGGCACGCAAACTAGGTCGCGCGGTCTCTGCTGCTATCAGAATGAAACGGTTGTTGACTGCCGAACAAGCTGCGGGATTTCTGATCAATCAATTGATTCTAAAGGATGCGGCACTGTCTGCCCGAAAGGTCAGTGAAAATTTTGAAGACATTTGATTATAAAAGTTAAATAAATAAAATTTAATCTACATATGATTACACTTACAGTTAACAAAATAGATTGCGCATAGTTATAAAATCAGTGAACGGCCCACTCCATTTGATGTGATTTAAAGGTCCATTACTAAGGGAAAGTGAGTTGGCAATTTTTTTCATAGCCAGTGCACAGACTTCTGCAAGACACTAAATAATGAAGATTGGCAGGTCAAAATTTACAGAAGGTCTTTGGAACTCAAAGAAATGTATGTGTATTATGTTGAAATTTCAATGAATCGACAGAATGACCCCCCAGGTCTTTTTAACTTTCTTCATACTTCATAGAAAAATAATTGTACATATACTGCGATTTATTTAGAATTTCTACATACCAACTTTCATTTTCCAATAAAATGAAATAGTTTCTGTGTTTTTTAAAAGAAATTAAAATGTTCACTTTCGTTAGTATTGGACCTTTAAGCTGTAAACAAAGTCAAAGAATACATGTGAGCCGCGCCATGAGAAAACCAACATAGTGGGTATGCGACCAGCAAGGATCCAGACCAGCCAGCGCATCCGCGCAGTCTGGTCAGGATCCATGCTGTTCGCTATGGGTTTCTCTAATTGTAATAGGCTTTGAAAGCGAACAGCATGGATCCTGACCAGACTGCGCGGATGCGCAGGCTGGTCTGGATCCTTGCTGGTCGCATACCCACCATGTTGGTTTTCCCATGGCACGGCTCATGTATGTAATTACAATCAAAGAATAAATGAAATTTTGAAGGAAAAAAAAATACAACTAGAATTTACGAGAGAATGAAATATAGTAGAAGCTACTTTTATAGTTCACCGAAATGTTCATTATAAGACTGAAATACACATCGAAACAAAAAAAAATACAAAGTAATAAGAGGACTTTCGACAGTGGCGCAGAGGTGAAATATATGTTTTTATTTTTATACTATTGCGTTGACATGTATCATTTATAAAGTGCTCATGTAATAGATAATATGTGCGCAAGGAAGAAGTAATACCTACGCACGTGTTAGGTATGACGTGTGCGAGTGGTAACACGTGGTAACTGATACAGCCACACGCAATAGTATAAAATCGCATTACTTTTAGGAATTAGTTATTACGTGCAGATGTAGCACTAAATAGCACTAACTTGTTTGGGCGCACGTCTCTGCCACATGTTAAGCGGACCAGTTGTCTAGTGGTTGAGGTGTAGGCCGCACAGCCCGGGGTTTGTGGGTTCGAACCTCTCTGGTGTCACGACCACAGCTTCTCATATTTCACCAATACTTAATTTTCCGGGAAGCGGACTGGAGAGTGATTCAAATAAGATTGGAGCTTTCATCATAATCGTGCTAAAAAGTAGTATAAACTAAACAATATAATAAAATTATCTATGTTGCCTGCGTGCCACCGTACATTTCATTTTTTACTGAAAAAAAAAACTTAACTAATTAAAGATGAGTTTCTTCCATTTATCTTTTTTTCGGCTAAAGAAGCGATGTTAATCATAGAAAAAAAAAAGAATCTTAGATCTTTTATGAAGTGCACCATATATCATCTAATTCGCAGGCAACTGTTCGTTTATGAGAATCAACAATACAAGTATAGAGGCTACGGATTACAAACCATTGTACGAAGACTTGGGTAACAAAACAAAGATAATTATTAATCCATCAGTACATCTATCCAGTTCAGAAAGGTATGTAGACGATAATCATAGAACAAAATATGATAGAGAAAGGAATGAACAATTCCATTTTTTTCTTGAAACAATACGTTGCAGACGCGGTGAATTTATTCACTATTACATTTTATAAATATTTTGGTATAAAATATATATCTAGCATTGAGAATTAACAAAGACTTAAAAAAACGACAATGAAATATAATGTGAGTGAAACCGGAGTTGCAAGCAACTACTGAAAATCCGATAACGGACTTTGACGGAAAAGGCCGAAAAGCCGCAATTGAACTCAAATTTTGGACGTTTAATAGCAGAAAAGGCATTGACAAAATAACAAGTCTAAAATATAGAGGTCCTTTCATAGGACGACTTGCTAAAAAACGCAATTTGGTAATTATAGTGACAGAAAGTCACAAACAAACAAACTAACTAACTAACTAACAAACAAAATGGCTGCCTCGCACACTGCACTCTTCTTATTTTAGGTTTTGCGGAAGCATTTGCTATCAAGCTAGTCTTCAGAGTGGTCATTTTTGTTGGGCATATTCATACAGTCAAAGGGAGAAATGTTATCTACATTTCTACGATAGACCGTTTTCAATTGCGCATCCGGAATTGCGTGGCCAATCTAAAGGGACTTCTATCTTTTTACTCCAATGTACAGGCTGTAAGTTATTTTGATATATTATAACTTGTTTAATAAAAAATGATAATATCAAATTGAAAGGTAAACTCACTCATATCAAAATGCATTCATTTTTCTGAGAGAAAAAATGACGTTATGAATCAGATGACGTATTCTGTACATGGTACATGATTTTATCATCCTTCGATATAAATTAAACAAATACTTTAAATACCAAAAAAAAAAAAACACAATCATTTCTTTGCCATTAAGTTTGTACCTACAGCGTGCAACATTTCATAAAAAAACCACTTTATCTATGTATTGAAATGTGTGGAAAAGACGTCAAAGCATCAGCTGACTGCACAGACAATTTGTACGCAGATAGCAAGCATATTCTATATGATGGGTGATACTATATTTCAGCCGTGTCATGAGAAAACCAACATAGTGGCTTTGCGACCACATGGATCAAGACCAGCCCGCGCATCTGCGCAGTCTGGTCAGGATCCATGCTGTTCGCTTTCAAAGCCTATAGCAATATTAGAAACCGTTAACGAACAGCATGGATCCTGACCAGACTGTGCGGATGCGCGGGCTGGTCTGGATCCATGCTGGTCGCAAAGCCATTAAGTTGGTTTTCTAGTGGCGCGGTTAATTTAATCTTAAGATTTAATAACAATGTACATGTACATACATGCATGTACAAATGTATATATTTCTTACAACTTCTCAGTCGTGGGAAGTTCGACAAAATTTCCGAAGTATATGGATTAAAACCGTGAAGAGCTAAATCCGTTTAAGGTGATACCATATAATAGGGCATATAACAAGGTGTTTTCGCAACAAGGCGCAAACTTTTCTTTTAATTCTAGATACTGGCTCTACAACAACCACGGCACCAGTCTCCAGCAAAGGCAATTTATCAACTGAAGCTGCATGTACGTATAAAAACTTCCGTATGTACTACAAATACGAGAATAGCAAGCGCACGGATGATTTCTAACTTAAAAATTGAATGATAAGTCAAATGGACATATTATCTCCTCGCTTTTCTTAGAGAATCCATTTTATGTGATATGATACCGTTTTAGTTCCATCATATGATCATAATCGAACATGTTTAGGTCAAAATAAACTCGATTCAATGTGAAAGTATATGTCTGAAATATTATAATACTATAATTGATATAAATTAGCAAGCATTTTCTACGTGGCTAGAGTGTGGAGCATTTTTTTAAAAGATTTTAATAAAATCTATCAGCTGTATTGTAGTTTTTATAAAAAATTCACCTTTGAACGACAACAGCAATAAACAATAAAAAACATTTCTAATGAAAGAGTTAAGTAGCTGAAGATACCCTGCCGCTAACCACAACTAAATGTTTGATCACACTGTAAGGAAGTATCATTCGAAATGAAGCGGTTTGTTTTAATATATTTCGTGGCAGCGTTGTTACCTTCGAATCTTGCCATGGATTTGAATTGTCCAATTGGCCTTAGACGCTGTGACTGGATGGCTTGGAGCACGTGGTCCTCGTGCTGCAAAACATGTGGTAATGGCACGCAAACTAGGTCGCGCGGTCTCTGCTGCTATCAAAATGAAAAGGTTGTTGACTGCCGAACAAGCTGCGGGATTTCTGATAAATCAATTGATTCTAAAGGATTAAAACCGTGAAGAGCTAAATCCGTTTAAGGTGATACCATATAATAGGGCATATAACAAGGTGTTTTCGCAACAAGGTGCAAACTTTTCTTTTAATTCTAGATACTGGCTCTACAACAACCACGACACCAGTCTCCAGCAAAGACAATTTATCAACTGAAGCCGCATGTACGTATAAAAAATTCCGTATATACTACAAATACGAGAATAGCAAGCGCACGG
This sequence comes from Mercenaria mercenaria, assembly GCF_021730395.1. Classification (NCBI taxonomy): domain Eukaryota; kingdom Metazoa; phylum Mollusca; class Bivalvia; order Venerida; family Veneridae; genus Mercenaria; species Mercenaria mercenaria. The sequence continues at coordinate 21,985,166 of NC_069368.1, read as the reverse complement.
ATGATTTCTAACTTAAAAATTGAATGATAAGTCAAATGGACATATTATCTCCTCGCTTTTCTTAGAGAATCCATTTTATGCGATATGACACTATTTTAGTTCCATCATATGATCATAATCGAATATGTTTAGGTCAATATAATAATGAAAACTCGATTCAATGTGAAAGTATATGTCTGAAATATTATAATACTTTAATAAGCATTTTCTACTAATTTCATATTTTGTTATGGCCATATAGGGAAGAACAGTAATGCCACGTGCTCCTCCAAATTGCACCATCATTTAATTTAGCCAAAGAGAATATTAAATAAAGGTTTTATCAATTTTCTCACAAATTTCGATCTTTTAGCAAAGCAGTTGAATAAGACGATTTAACAAATACTACCTCTCCCCCTTCGAGAGATGATACACTTATATTAAGATATATCCTTTGGCTCAATTTTTCAAACACATTCCCTTTCAGCTTGTATTGCGAAGGTAGCGGATGTTGTGTTTGTTGTGGACTCCTCGGGAAGTATCGGTAGCGACAACTTCCAGAAGGTCAGAGAGTTCATCAAAGACGTCGTAATGACGTTTGACGTCGAGCCAAGATACACGCGAGTGGCGCTGATAGAATACAGCACTGTGGCACATATTGAGTTTAAACTGCACGAAATGGTCAATCTCACTGACCTTTTGAAAGCTATTGACAACATCGCCTATTCTGGGGGAGGAACGGCAACTTCTGATGCTCTGAAACTGATGAGAACAGAAGGCTTTGATAGGTAGGTTTGATAACAGCATGTGGGTAATAGTTGGTTTAAACTGTATTTATTTCCACAATTATATTTACAAAATACGAGTAGTGGTAAATAGTTGACGCCTGGTTAATATCAAATCATGACCCTCAGTAGAATTCACTATTGTTTAATATTATATCCCTTTATATTCTATTAAATGGCTTAGCATTATGCTTCAAGGTTCACCTGTAAAATGTAGGTCAGACGCGTGCCCTGCTGCTCCTGGAAACTAGTGGATTCGTAAGAGTATGGTAGCGGGCTGCCCTGAAAACTCGTTTATTAAATGAGCCGTGCCATGAGAAAACCAACGTAGTGCGGTTGCGACCATCATGGATCCAGACCAGACTGTGCAGCTTGCGCATCCGCACAGTCTGGTTAGGATCCACACTGTTCGCTTTCAAAGCCTATTGCAATTAGAGAGACCCTTAGCGAACAGCATGGATCCTGACCAGACTGCGCGGATGCGCAGGCTGGTCTGGATCCATGCTGGTCGCAAATGCACTATGTTGGTTTTCTCATGGCGCGGCTCAAATGTGATTTACATACAAGGAGGCATGTAATTATTTCATTTGATGTGATGTATGTTTCAGGGAGCGCCCGGATGCCCCTGATATAGCGATAGTGATAACAGACGGGCTGTCGAAGTATCCGAAAATCACACGCACACAGGCGAACCTCGCGAAATCTGAAGGCATAACAGTGTTTTCTATTGGTATTGGCAACCTAACGGACGAGAATGAACTTCTCGCTATAGCCAGTGACAAAAGGTTCTCGTTTGAGGTGGGAGACTATGAAAAACTGCTGACGCTAGAAAGTGTCGTGGCACATATGGCATGCGGAGGTTCGTTACACCTATTCATATTTCTACCTCACTATTAGGTTTGTGTACGACTGGGTTTGAGACCTTGCGTCCCAAACACTGAAAAACTTGGTTTTTAACAGATGGGAACTCACATAAAATCATTTTAATTTCCGAAAACTTATGTTCGCAAGGAGTTTAATGTTCGAAACTTATTTATTTATTTTTTTTTATCAATCTACTACTTTAGTGTTAGGACTGGCTTCAATATATAAAAAAAATCGGCATTAAAGCGAGGATCTGTATTTCAGTCACAAAGTTCCGTCGTAAGTGAAAATGTTTAAAAAATACCGCTAATAAGAAAGCGTTACGATCGGAAATACCCCCAAAAACCTACTCATTTTTCCAGTTGTGTTACCGGAACAGAACGACACTATTACAACATCGACCACACCGTCGGTTTGTGTAGATCTTAGTCCCGACTGCGCCTCTTACCCGCGTGACTCTTGTACGGACTTTGAGCCGTACGCCAGGAAAAACTGTGCCAGAACATGCGGATATTGTCCAGGTTTGTTTCAAAAGATATATATTTTTTTTCCACGTGTTTGTGATTGTAACTTTGGCTCCGAGGACAATATATGCCCTTCTGTCTTCAAGTACTTAAACTGTCCGAATACATATGAATATGAGCCCTGTAATGTCAGAGTATTTAAAAAAAAGACCGAATCCTTTGGTTTCGGTGATTTTTTTTCGGCTTTGATTTGACGACTAAGAAGTGTTGTTAAGTTAAAGGAATTAGCATATTCATGTTTTAAGTGGTCATTTACCTTTTCTCAGGATTTCCCCTTGTTGATCCACCATGTAAGGACAAACTCGACAACTGTGATCATTATGGGACGTATATGTGTTATGATGTCGCGCAGTATGACTGGGTAGACTCCAACTGCCGAAAGTACTGCGGGTTTTGCGGTAAGTTTAACGTTAATGACTGCGTTACTGAGCAACATTATGAATAATTTCTATGAAATATAATTTTATGCTCGTTAGTGTGTTATGTGGAAAGGCTGGAGAAGAGATGAACGAACCAACAGAATCAGAAGCTATATGAGCTGTGCCATGAGAAAACCAACATAGTGGGTATGCGACCAGCATGGATCCAGACCAGCCTGCGCATCCGCGCAGTCTGGTCAGGATCCATGCTGTTCGCTTTTAAAGCCTATTGGAATTGGAGAAACTATTAGCGAACAGCATGGATCCTGACCAGACTGCGCGGATGCGCAGGCTGGTCTGGATCCATGCTGGTCGCATACCCACCATGTTGGTTTTCCCATGGCACGGCTCATATATAGAGTTATATATAGCTTTAGTAGTTTCAAAGAGAAACGGTTTAACACCATCGCCACTGGAACACAAAAAGGATTGATTCAGTCTGATTGAGCTAGATTTGATATTTTACTTGATTATAACGCAGTTTACGCTGGTAACACGATTTGCATCCTTCCCGTTAAGTGAGACCGAGTGTGTAACTATATTCAGTCTCCAAGGCTTACAGTAACGTGCCTTTAGGGGAGCACGTGTCACTGCATGTACTATACTTTGTATTTCAGGTAACAAGACAGAGTTTTACATCTCCACAACCTCATCAACTACGCAAGCGATATCTACAGGTAAGTTTAAATCCAAGAATTCTTTCTTCACGACTTCCTGTTACATTTGTAATCAGTCATAAAAATTATTACTTCTGTTCAGCTTTCCAAAACAATAAGGCCTCTCAATAGAAAAATAAGACCATGCCAAGAGTAATGAAACTTGGGCGGCGGCACAAATTTCCTGTTGTTCTTACATACCTACATGTGCCTACCTACTTGTATCTAATCTGGGCGTGATGCTGTTGTTGTTTCTGTTTTTTTACAATAGCCCATTTTAGGCGATGAATAAAATTTTGAGCCGCGCCATGAGAAAACCAACATAGTGGGTTTGCGACCAGCATGGATCCAGACCAGACTGCGCATCCGCGCAGTCTGGTCAGGATCCATGTTGTTCGCTTTCAAAGTCTATTGCAATTAAAGAAACTGTTAGCGAACAGCATGGGTCCTGACCAGACTGCGCAGGCTGGTCTGGATCCATGCTGGTCGCAAACCCACTATGTTGGTTTTCTCATGGCACGGCTCAAATGTTTGTGATCAGTGATTATCATCGTATACTCCTAACAAAATGATTTCAATTCAAGAATCGTGCAAAACTGCTTCGTTTGTTATTTCTGTGAAATATTACAGAAGAAATAATTTGTTTAATCAACAAGTTTGAAATCTTTTCAGTATCTACATGCCAGGATAAGTTTGAGAGTTGCTCCAGCTACAATGCTGACCTATGTACAAACCCTACATACGATACCTGGGCACGGTCAAACTGTCCAAGATACTGTGGTTTCTGTTTTAATTATAACTACGTTACGAGTGCTGTCGTTAATCACATCAAGTAAGTATAAATTTAACAGGCCGTTTAGCAGAAACGCAGTCTATTTCGCCGTGCTTATTAAGTGGTTTTCGGGAAGCATGACATTTTAGTTTCTGTGAATATTTTATATTTTACCAATTTCTGGCGGAGTAGAAATTTTAAGAACTAAATAGATTTTTGCGACATTCACTTAAATCTTGGGTCAGGAGATTAGAGCTGTCATGTCGTATATTAGGATCAATTAAAAATCATTGTCCCCTAACCTCTGTTGGTTCGAGCTCTGTTCGGGCTGTGAGGAATTAATCTAGATGGTTGCGGAAGGTCGGCGGTTCTACACATGTGCTTGCTCATCATTAATATACACTTTAAGAAGGGTGATTCTTTATATTATAATATTACATTGTCTTATTTTTCAGATGCCCTTCCTGGAATCTTCCCGAACAGTGTACACTGGAGTACAAAGGCGGACAATGCTGTCCTTTTCCGAAATGTACCGACGGTCTCCGACTGACTATAAAACGACATTTTGAAAGATAATTTATACATCTTGACAATACATGTTTTACAAAAAACACATTTGTGTATATAAATACTTATTATTTTGACACAAGTAAAATTACTGAAAAGGTAATAAAATATATGTTATTGTTTAGGTCTTTGCTTTATAATCGATTGTTGCGTGTTTTGAAAAAACTCCCAATGTTACTTAGCATGGAAGTTTGCTATCTAAGTTGAGTGGAATCCAATCTTTTTATCAGAATAAAGTTAATATTGATCTATGACACATTTGAGAGCATATTTTGCTCAAATAATTTGATATAGTTGTAGGTTTTAAATGTACACTGCTGCCAACTATAAAGCTATGTTACATCAAATAGAAACCAGTAGCAGCAGGATTTGCATTTTCATATTGCTGGAAAAAGTGCATGGAGTATGCAATTCTATTATCAGGATCAAATTAACGTATAATAAGCAACAATAAATATGTTTTAGATGTACGTATATCGCCTGTATAATTCGCAGTAACTGATTAAGCTATTTTTCTGTTGTGTTTCTCAGTCATTTCGGTCAATATTTTATAAAAAGAATTACAGGAAAAAATGCATTTTGGACAAACTACATTTGTATTGACCATTTTAAAAGACATCTTAGATATTCAAAAGATTCCTTCTACCACCTCCTAAGTTCTTTGTGATGATGTATAACTGTATGAAGAAAGAAGACTGTTACAGATTTGGATACACAAACAGTAGTTGATTATTTCAATGACGCCATTTTCCTACTAACATTTTTCCCGAAAGGGCATCATTTTGCCCTGCTCATATTTTCATTAACTATATATTCTGATTTTATTTATATCACTCGTCACAACACTGCAATTCGTCAGAGCCTGCTTGAGTAAAAAAATATTAGACGTTACACAGGCGTTTTGTTTCTTAAACATAGTTTCGTGGTTCAACACCCAATCATGCCTGACAATGCTCATAGTATCGTCTTTGGTCGTTATCCACCGTTAAAAGTTGGACAGTCGCTATATGACAAATTATTGTAGAAGCCAAAACAGAAAAAAAGCAATAGCAACAATGTGGCGAACAATAAATGGAACTAAGGCGCAAACAGTGAGCCTGTTTCTTAGCACACGACAACTGTTTTCATTAAGTCCAGAGTGTATCCTGATTATCCAAACACTCCTATACATTATGATGGAGAGTTTTGTAAAATATTAAGGATATCTCACAAACGTAACGTAACTACAGATGAACTTCATAGTCAAAGGAATAGTTCTTAAGAAGAAGCATCTGTGTTTTATTTCTAAATATGTAAATATCGTCCCGTTTCTCTCTTTCCGAGTCATGAATAGTTTTTTTGTTCATGTATGTTTTGTATAACCACCAACTTCGCTCTATATATCTTCAGTAAGTAACACCTAACGTTTTTAAATAGCTTAAAGATAAATCAGCTGTGATCCCTGGCTATTCAACGGTTCCGTTTCAAGTTTGTTGTGTCGTGTAAAATCGGTGGTTTAATTCAGCATATTATACTGATTTATTGCATGGCGGACCAGAAAGTCTATTTAAAACAAGTGACAAAAAAGTGCCCAGAAACACTTTCTAGTCAAATATACTGCTAGTGATTAGACTGTGGAGACTCTTTTTTTCACCAGAAGACAGTTCTTATGAATATATACACATCGTGTCAACGTTTAATTACACAACTGAGTTCAGAAAAATAAATGATTTTAAAAGATTATAATAGAAAATAAGAGAACAGAATAGACCTTATTTCATTAGTATTGGAAGCAATTTTAGTTACAAGTTTAAGGTCATAGCAGAATTGACAAGGGCAATGGCGCCAACATTGTTTACCAGCATGTACTGTTTTATTCTCTATCAACATGCATACACTAATTTAATTTCATGAATAGAGAGGTGAGGTAATAACGGTCCCAGTATTTGGATTCAGGCTCGGAAAAGATAAATGGATCCTGTCAAATGTTTCAAATTTTAGTAAGCCAATCCTTCCCCTTCCGAAGCAACCCGTGACATTTGGACAAGCAGCAAAACACTGGGTAGGAATAGGAACAGATCTAAAATTACCACCTATACACATACTTCCAAGGTTGACTGAAATTGATTACAAAACAATCCGTTATTTTGATTCAATTATTTAAATGTTGGAGTGGCTTTCAAAATATTTATAATTTTCTCTGAATAATTATTTAAAAAATATTTACCCATATTAATGTATTTCTTGTTTCGAAGGGTCATTTTGTTCTTTTCCGTTTTATGTCCGATGCACCTCTGACTTGTTTTACACTGTCCATTTCAATTATGGCCAACAAATGCAATTAAAACATGCATGTAGCTTTACCTTTTATGTTTATTTTGAAACGTTTGACATTTCAGATCAGATGATAATCCAATGAACTACAAAATATTTCGGAAAAAAAGAAATTAATCAATCCTGATATAAAAAAGTTTTGTGCTCAAATTAAATACAAGCTATTTAATTAGCTGAATTGGTAGAGTGTAGCAGACCTGAGTTCGAATCCGGAAGCAGGAGGGTATTTTCCTTCCGCAGTTATCCAGGCTTTTCTCCTCAGATGTTGTTCACTTGAAAAATAACAGTTAAAAAAATCTCACTAGTTACTTTTCTCATGTAATCTACTTGTTGAACCTCCATGTAAGGATAAACTCTGACAACTATAAACAAATTGGAACATGATCATTGGGACCCTTACGTGAGATTGAATGTGGAACTTTTAAGTCTGTTGTATATATTAAGGTAACAAGAAAACCATCACTTTAATGATACACGATGATCAATGCAGTTGTAAGGTTCAATTCCTAAACTGGCAAAGTCCAATTCTGAGGCTTGCAAGGTTCCATTCTGAGACTTGCATGGTTCAATTCTGAGGCTTGCAAGGTTCCATTCTGAGACATGCAAGCTTCCATTCTGAGGCTGGCATCGTTCCATTCTGAGATTTGCAAGGTTCCATTCTGAGGCTGGACGGATAGCTCAGTGGTTTGCACACTGGCCTTCCAATCCTGAGGTCGGGGTTCGATCCCTGGCAGCTACTCGGGAATTTTCAGAAACACTTTTCAGTGTTTCCCACCAAACTAGAGGTGTACTGGTCAGGAACCCAGGCAATCCTTGCGTGTATCAGTGCTATACACTGGGCACGTTAAAGAACCAGGCTGTCTATTCGAAACGAGCTAGGCTAAGTTAGCCGGATAAGCATGTATCTGATTTCTGATCTCTCTGTCGTGGGGGCTTTGTCTCACTCTGTCCCTCTGGTCAGATCGCTCTGTGTCTGTACTAGTAGAGGATGAATTATGCGCCCTGTGTGGCTGCATTTGAACTATGTAATGCGCCTTGGGCGCTATATAAATCTGGTAAAATTTAATGTACAACGCCAGTGAATATACTATGTGTAAAATTAGGCGTTTAATCAAAAATAATCAAATAAACAGTTTCAGAAGCTTGCAAGGTTCCTTTCTAGAGCTTGCAAGGTTTCATTTTGAGACTTGCAAGGTTCAATTCTGAGGCTTGCAAGGTTCCATTCTGAGGCCTTCAATGTTCCATTCCTAAACTGGCAAAGTTCCATTTTGAGTCTTGCAAGGTTCCAGTCGGAGGCTTGCAAGGTTCCAATCTGAGACTTGCAAGGTTCAATTCCTAAACTGGCAAAGTTCCATTTTTAGACTTGCAAGGTTCCATTATGAGACTTGCAAGGTTCCATTCTGACGCTTGCAAAGATCCATTCTGCGACTTGCAAAGATCAATTCTGAGACTTGCAAGGATCCCTTCTAAGGCTTGCAAGGTTTCATTATGAGACTTGCAAAGTTCAATTCTGAGGCTTGCAAGGATCCCTTCTAAGGCTTGCAAGGTTTCATTATGAGACCTGCAAGGTTCTATTCTAAGGCTTGCAATGTTCCATTCTCAGACTTGCACGGTTCTATTCTGAGGCTTGCAAGATTCCATTCTGAGACTTGCAAGGTTAAATTCTGAGGCTTGCAAGGTTACGTTCTGAGACTTGCAAGGTTTTGCTCTGCGGCGTGCAAGGTTCCGTTCCATTCTGAGACTTGCAAGGTTCGATTCTGAGGCTTGCAAGGTTCCATTCTGAGACTTGCAAGGTTCTATTATGAGACTTGCAAGGTTTCATTCTGAGGCTTGCAGGGTTCCGTTCTGAGACTGCCAAGGTAACGTTCTGAGACTTGCAAGGTTCCGTTCTGAGGCATGCAAAGTTCCGTTCCATTCTGAGATTTGCAAGGTTCCATTCTGAGGCTTGCAAGGTTCCATTCTGAGGCTTGCAAGGTTCGATTTTGAGACTTACAAGGTTCCATTATGAGACTTGCAAGGTTGCATTCTGAGGCTTGCAAGGTTCCATTCTGTGACTTGCAAGGTTACGTTCTGGGACTTGCAAGGTTCCGTTCTGAGGCATGCAAAGTTCCGTTCCATTCTTAGACTTACAAGCTTCCATTCTGAGGCTTGCAAGGTTCCATTCTGAGACTTGCAAGGTTCCATTATGAGACTTGCAAGGTTCCATTCTGAGGCTTGCAAGGTTCCATTCTGTGATTTGCACGGTTCCGTTCAGAGGCGTGCGAGGTTCCATTCTGAGACTTGCAAGGTTCTGTTCTGAGGCTTGCAAGAACCCATTCTGAGGATTGCAAGGTTACATTCTAAGAACTGCAAGGTTCCATTCTGATGCTTGCAATGTTCCATTCTGAGACTTTCAATGTTCCATTCTGAGGCTTGCAAGGTTTCATTCTGAGGCTTGCAAGGTTCCGTTCTGAGGCTTGTAATGTTCCATTCGGAGACTTGCAATGTTCCATCCTGAGACTTGCAATGTTCAATTCTTGCTTGCAAGGTTCCATTCTGAGACTTGCAGGGATCCATTCTGAGGCTTGCAAGGTTCCATTCTGAGGCTTGCAATGTTCCATTCTGAGACTTGCAATGTTCAATTCTTGCTTGCAAGGTTCCATTCTGAGACTTGCAAGGTTCCATTCCGAGGCTTGCAATGTTCCATTCTGATGCTTGCAAGGTTCTATTCCGAGGCTTGCAAGGTCCAATTCTGATGCTTGCAAGGATCCATTCCATGCTTACAAGGATCCATTCTGAGACTTGCAAGGTTCCATTCTGAGGCTTGCAATGTTCCATTCTGAGACTTGCAATGTTCCATTCTGAGACTTGCAATGTTCAATTCTTGCTTGCAAGGTTCCATTCTGAGACTTGCAGGGATCCATTCTGAGGCTTGCAAGGTTCCATTCTGAGACTTGCAAGGTTCCATTCTGAGACTTGCAAGGTTCCATTCTGATGCTTGCAAGGTTCCATTCTAAGACGCCGGACTCAGTATGCGGTCAGTGTTTGGTTTGACATTTTAACCGTGGAAACATCTGCCATTTGTTAGATTTTAAACGCATTCTAGCAACAGCTTTTGAGTCTTTAACTGCTGTATGTGCTTCACGTTCCTATATCTTACATGAATGTAGTTTAGAGTGTTTTTTTTTTTTAAATATAGGCAAAATAGCGAATGTTGGTCAAGTATTTTGAAAGCAGACTATGAAGGTAAATCACGAACATCATTTTGCTAAAGATACGTTAACGTTTGTGTACCTGACGTTTTGACATTACGTCAAAGGGAAGCTTTCCCTTGCTCCTTTAAACACTCGTACATTGGAACTCACTTTAAAGAAGGGGTAGCCAAATGACGTCCGCTCCTTCTCTTTGACCAGCTATTGCGTGAAATATTAAAAATAAAATAAAACTGTCCTTACAAAAGCTTTTGGTAAGTGTAACCTTAATTTGAAAAAAGAAAACAACAACAACTACAAAAAAAACCCCAACCCCCACCCCCCCCCCCAAAAAAAAACCCCACAGAAATCAGATTTGCGGTGACAGTGTTTAGAAAGATAAACATACTGAAAGAATGTTGCTTATTTAAGACAGACATGCACTGGCATCTGCTTCGCAAAGCCGGATTCAACATACGCGCAAGATATTTTCAAAATCCTTGGGACCATTTTTCCTGCTAATAGAACATAAATTTATATACTGTGAAATTGATTTTTGATATTTTGCAGACATTGCTTATCTCGTATTTAAAAAGAATGAAATAACGCACTTCTGGAGGCCGTATTAAGGGTTGCTTATTGACTATCAAAAGTTGAGTGTGCAACACCATGATTATATAAGACAGAACGCATATGATCAAATACAGAAAAGTGTCCTTAACTATAACGCTTAGTACTTTTGAAACAAGGTTCTCAGGGGAAAATCGGTTAAAGGTATACAGGTATATGGAGTGAAACGAGAGAAATTCGTCTAAACATGTACAGGTGACCTAATATATGATCACGCTCGTACCTATCTGTTATCTCATGTATGAGACTAAACACTTGAGTTTGCACTCCCGTTTCTAGGGTGGATTTTCTCATAAATATGTAATATTGAAATTGTGAAGAGCGCACAAATCTTTTTATCAAAGTGCAAAGGATACAAATTACCTTTTATGTGATCGAAATTTGACGGAGATGACCCCATTGTCATTGCCACTGTTGCCACCCCCTTCCTTTCAGTCTTAAATCTGTGAGAGAAAAAGTGCGTAGTGTGCAGTGTCTGGAGTTTAAACAAGTTCATTAACTGTGCTTGCACTCTGGAAACCTCAGACAGAACCTAGACAGTTTCTACTGTGAGGTTATTAGCAACCGGTGTCGGCATATTTAAATTTGAAACAAGTTGAAATATATCAGTGACTTTAAAAAAGTCAGGATTATTTCATTTGAAATATTTTCTATTGAAAGGACTAAACTTAAAAGAAAATGAAACATCTCTTTGTACTTATATTCGTTTTGGTAGCTGTGCTGTTTAAAACAGTTCTCTCCCAGGGAATCAAATGCTCGAGCGGCCTTAAACGCTGCGACTGGGAAAACTGGAGCACGTGGTCCTCGTGCAGTAAATCATGTGGAAACGGCACGCAGACCAGGTCACGTGGTTTATGCTGCTTTGAGAAGGACACATTTGATGAATGCCTTACAAGCTGTGGTATCAAAGACGAATCATTGGACTCGAAAAATTGTGGCGCAGTCTGCCCGGCAGGTTTGGATTTTTGAATTGTTTCAGACACATATTAAATTGTTTATTTCAAAGCAACCAGAGCCGGTCCTAAATATGTATACAGCTTGCTCCATCTTTTCCGTAACAAGTTTTTGTTTCTTGATTTCACATCAAAACCTTTTGAACTTCTTAACAAAAGATTTTATCATTAAACACGAAAGCCTATAGAACATCTAAAAGTTTTTAACTTTGTTGATAAAACGATTTTAGTCAGCAAAGAAGCAATATTTTCTTGTTAAGTTTTAGAAAATTTTCGAAAAAAAACCCGAAATTTCAATGATCAGATTATACATAAAATCGACAGTATCTTAGAAACATTGCATAAATAGGGACCGTGATAACTTTTCGTATAAAACAGGATCACAATAATTTTTCGTCTGAATAAATCACGATCACAATAACTTTTTGTCTTAGTCATATTTTTTTTTACATTGTATCCAGGTAACTGTACCTTTGAAAAACTTAATGACACCGGTATAGAGGCGACAGACTACCAAAAGTTATATGGAGACAAACCAGGACTTGTTATCAATCCACCATTGCATCTTCTCAGCACAGAAAAGTATGTTTAACCCTTACCCTGCTAAATTTCTATAATGAACTTGTCCATCTGTCAATTTAGACAGTACCATTAACTGTTAAAAGGGGTGCTTATCAAAAAGTTACTGACTGAATGGCGAACAGTGCAGACCATGATCAGACTGCACGGATGTGCAGGCTGATGTTGGTCTGCACTAGCCGCAAAGGCAGAGTCACTTGCCGCCAGCAGGCTAAGGGTTAAAGTTTAACTATTATAATTTAAACAATAATTTAACAAAAATTTAATATTCTAACGCAACATTTCGTGTTTTATCAATACTTTCTTACATAACTTAATCAGCACTTTTGAAATTTTACACACATTTTTTTTGCTAATACGCCAAATTGAATTATGCACTTACATAAATTGATTTACCTTACTATCTGAACCAGTTTTTTAAAAAACCCACAAAAATCAACAACAAAACAATGCTATCTCAATAACATTAATTAAAACGTTCATTTACGGAACGTTCTATAACGTTACGTCAAACTGTTCTACGCACAATGGACAATGACAGGTACGTACTGATGAATGTTGGTACTTCAGATTTTGTGCACTGTCATGTCGGGAGGCCAATTTGCAGAATGGGATGTTTTGCTGGACATACACTTTCAGTGAAAAGGACAAGTGTTATCTGCACTTCTACTCGAAACCCTTGTCTCTCGCACATCCAGAACTTCAAGGCCAGTCGAAGGGCGAGTCTGTCTACTTAAGAAAGTGTACTGACAGTAAGTAGAAAATAAAACATCCATTATCAGTTTGGAAAGTTAGCTGACTGTGAGGCAAGTAATTGTTTAATACAGGTGGCCGCTAAGACTGGCTCATCTGTACTTAAAGTAAACTACGGATATAATCTCAATTTTGATACCATTAGAGCGGAAAATGCATGTCAAAAAATAGATTCAACCCATAAACATTTCAGCTGTGGAATGTCAAGCTACAAACGCCGACATCGTGTTCATCGTGGATTCCTCGGGAAGTATTGGTACAGAGAACTTTCAGAAAATGAAAGTGTTCCTACAGAATCTAGTCAACGGATTGGACATTGACCAGGACCTGGCGAGGGTGGGCCTTCTAGTGTTCAATGATAAAATGAGGTGGGAGTTCAAGATAGGAGATCTTAACAATAAATTAGATGTACTCAAGGTATGTTGATTATTGAAAATAAAGGAAGAATTCTTTACAGATAAAATGTTTGTCATTAAAGTTCAAACTTAAGACACTTTCCTTTTGACAATGCAGAAAACGTGTTTATACATTGAACAGCGGAGGGAAAAAAACGAGAAATGCGTATACATTTATGTTTAGTAAAATATTTTATTTACTCCATTCAGAACCGTCCATTTTACGCTCTAAGATAGTTATTTGAAAACATTTTAGATGCTTTTGGTGACAATGTTTAATGACAATACGTATTACATATATTGAAAGAATCAGTATCTTTCAGGCGATCCAACGTATCCAATACGTCGTCGGCGGTACCTTAACGTCGGATGCTCTGGAAAAAGTCCGGCTTGAGGGATTTACCGCAAATAGGACTGGGGTACCAATGATTGCCGTGGTGGTCACAGACGGGTTGTCACGCTATCCGCCACTTACAAGGTTCCAAGCCAGTCTGCTGCGGAAAGAGAACGTACTGGTATATGCTATAGGTGGGTTGTGCGACGTTATATTTTAATACAGTATCCGTTTAAAATATATACGTACGTTACGTTACGCGCGTACCTAAAATGTTTTTTATTAGGTAAGACTATCTTCAATAAAAATGTGTACGTTTTGTTTTAGGTGTTGGTAACAGCACAAACCAGAACGAGATCTATAACATGGCTAGCATTCCGGAGGAAAAATACATGTATGAATTCAGTAGTTTTGACAACCTGGACGCAAATAACGTCTCACTGGCCGTGAATTACGTAAAATGCAAAGGTAGCTTTTGTATTCAGTCCAATTAAAAGAACTCAAGAGGTCGAATATAAATTTTAGACCCGTGTTTTCGGCAAGAAAGTAGATTACTTAATTTCAAGTTACTTAATTTCAAGTTGCCATACTTCTGGTGCAACTGTTCAAACGCTCTGTTGAAATCCCACAACTTAGTACTAGTATGTTTTACGTTGGTATAGCCATTTATGCAGTATTTCTAATTATTTTGTATTACAAAAGATCATTGCATCCTGTTTTGTTTATCACCGAAGCTTATTAGCCGTAGAGTACATGAAGCAATGGTCTGGAAACATTTTGTCTATATTGTAGAGAAATTTGCCACCACACCGCCCTCAACGGAAGTGACCACTGTTGCGAACAACTGTACAGACCTGGAACCAAACTGTGCAGGTTACGGCAAGGACGCGTGTACCGATTATAAACCATGGGCTCAATCGCATTGTGCACTTTATTGTGGTTTCTGTCAAGGTAATTCGGCTTAAAAATCATATGTGGTAACACTGTTTGACTACGAAACCAGGGGTCGTGAGTTCGAGCCCCTTCTCCAACTAAAAATTTCTAACATTGGGATAAGAGTCCCGTGTATGTGTGCTTTATACCTGGCACACTTAGAACCAGGGAAACCTCTGGAATAGGAGCGTCTTCTGTATCTTGCACTATTCTCTCACTAACAGTATTGACAGTCTTCTGGAGTAGTTTCCCATAGGGTTACCGGTGGCGGCTATATATTGTGAATATTTTACATAAATAGGACCATCCTTTATATACAGACTTTTGGTAGTTCGGTTAGAACTTCAGACTCCCGTGGTTATCCTTAATACGAAAAAAGAAATGTATTTCTACTTCAGATCAATCAAAATAAGACTAAACTATACCTAAGAACGATTTTGAAGAAAAAAGAAAAAACAAATAGGCACAATTATTCTAAAGGTTCCAGAGCCGTTTTTCTGATCTGTTGGAACCAGTGTTCTAACTGCAGAAAATGAAATACAGAGATACTTAAGACAAAATAAAGAAGATGTATGGAATTATTTTTCTTTTACAGGCCCGTCAACATCTCCAGAGCCATGTTTTGATGTACTGCCAAATTGCGATACGTACGGACAATATTACTGCGAGAATAAAGAGTTTGTCAGCTGGGTGAATAAGAACTGTCGGAAGTTTTGCGGTATCTGCAGTAAGTTCTTTTTTCTGTAACCATGTACATCATTCCATGTTTGCTACTTAAAGCTCCTTTGGGATGGCCGCGCGTTTCAATATTAACACAAATCGGCGGATGGACAGGTGATAGGGTAAAGATCACCGTTTAGCATCTGGGCTCCGGCATGATTGTCTGTGCGATACTCGAGTAAAGGAGAGGGTTGGTCGGTTGTAGTCAGAAATAGGAAGGTACAGGTGTGTCTCCAAATGGATAAAACTTGTGCAGTATTGAATAAAATTACTGAAAAAGTGTATGAAAGTACAAGTAATGGTTGGCATGCAGTGGTGACGGGCCATGTTTAAGCTTTTTCATTTTTTTTAACTCTTGGTATTTATGGTTTCATTTTTTTTTCGCCAGTGATTCTTTGTACACTCAAAATGAAAATGAAATGAATTAAATATAGCGAGTCTTTATAACCCTCCACAAGATAATTTTACTAGCTGTTAAACAGAAGAAATGAAATAATTCTTATTTTCACGCTTTCCAGCGGCTCCAGGATCTTCTACAGTTACAACACAACCGACTATCGCCACGACAACAGGTAAATATCTTCATCTATTGTATCACCTCAATATAAATTTTATACTCGAGTTGCAGTTCTGTATTTTCATCGGAGTATGAACTACATCGGACATGGAAGTGTGTAGAGGACAGAGGCGTGTAATTTATCTGAACCGCATTAAATTAATTCTTTTTACAGTTTCGTTTACAATGCTTAAGATGACACAAAACAATACTTCTATAAACTTAGAAGAAATGAATCGCTATTGAGAAAGTCCATGAAACAACGCGCGTCTTAAGTTGACGTCCCCAATGTACGGTCGATCTAGCTTGGTTTTTCAAAAGTTGTAGCATGGAGATGTACTGTTCTGGGCAAATTTGAAAATAATTGGTTGAACCATAGGCAAAAAGCCAATTCTTAACAATTGAGAACATTTATGACACTGTATCAGAACTGACCAAATAAAAAGTATAGGTAATGTTTATATTTTAACATTTCCCCACCCTCCCCCCATTTTTAAAACCATTTCACGTTCATTAATAGTATTGTTTATCAATGTTTTCAGTGCGAATATGCCAAGACACGGTCGACAACTGTGCGGGATACTTAAATTCCTGTAATGACGATAAATACCGAGGATTTCTGAATGAACGTTGCCCAGCATCCTGCGGTTACTGCCAGTCTCACCAGACTATCAATGGTACCACTGTGAATGGCGTGAAGTAAGTAATGTAGTTTATTTTCCACAATTTGGTGCCTAGTCCTTAAATCTCTGCATTATTTATCAAGTATTTCTATATTCAGGACATATATCATCTTAAATTTTAAAGCGTAACTTAAGTAGCATAGGCTACTTTAGAAATCTATGCTTTAGTTGCCAATTACGAAAACATTCATTTGGTTACTTTACATGTCAGATATTTCAGTTTTCTCTAACATTCAAATGCTTTTAAATTACAAGCATGATATACTGTATATTTCATATTTCAGTCGCCTCGTTTCTCTTCATCATTCAAGTTTTGTTTGTTTTGGGTTTAATTAACGCCATTTTTCAACAGTATTTCAGTTATGTAACGGCGGGCAGTTAACCTAACCAGTGTTCCTGGATTATGTACCAGTACAAACCTGTTCGCCGCAAATAACTGCCAACTTCCCCGCATAAATCAGAGGTGGAGGACGAATGATATAAGACACAATGTCTTTTATCAAATCGTCACGGAGAACATACGCCTCGTCCAGGGCTCGAACTCACGACCCCGCGATCCGTAGATCTGCGCTCTCCCTATTGAGCTAAGCGCGCGGGCTTCATCATTCAAGTGCAACACACAAGACGTATATGTTATATTACGTACATTTTATATTCCAGGTGCCCAGACTGGTATATTCCAACGGAATGTTACATGGAGAACGTGTCCCCGGGCTGCTGCCCAATACCTAAATGTCCCGATTCTACCTACGTCTTCACAGCTGACAAGGAGAAATAACTGCAGAGCCCAGTAGACCACAAATTTAAAGAGACAGTTACAAATTCAACATTTATTACTAAATTTCAATGACAAATATTGAAAAAAGATTGAGTTTGTGGAGTATTGGCATTTTTGTTGAGTATTTTTTTAATTAATGAATAGAGTTTAAGACCATACTTGGATTATAAATAACTTATCTTATAATATTTCTAAGAAAAATGGTAGTCATTTAACCATGTTTCCTAAGTTTTATGAATGAATCTGCTTGAGATTAACCATGATTACCTTACAATGAAATTACCTTTATAAAATATATATATCTTCTTAATTAACAGAAACAGGTACATCATTTTTATCGAAAGAGGACCTTTCCCTACTTACTAAATCAGATATGTTTTGAGATCACATTAAAATTTTGCAACTTCAACAATCAGCTTTCTTACTTAGTTGGCGGTACAAAAGAAGAAATGGAAAAATATTATCATATACTTCATTCTGTTTCACACTAAACAGAAAATAAATCTACCAAAACCCGCAACCACCAGACATCTCAAGGCTTTGATTTATATGTACTCGTTACACATTTTTTTAGTAGCCAATAACCATTATGTACTGGAAATTACTACACATACACATATGGAAAGAGACCTCTATTTTCCATAAAATGAAGGTGTTTTTTTTAACAAAAGTACTGTATAATCATTTAATTTCGTGGGCAAGAAATTTCATGGTTCTGGCCTTAAAGCTATTTTCTGGGGATGTGAATGCATAGAGACAAAATAAATGAAAACTTTGTTCATTGGGGTTTAACTTCTTGAATTGACTCAACCATGAAAATTAGTCCCCCAAGAAAATTAATGATTTCACCCTACTTTTAAACATCAGTAACTCTTCTTTCAGTGTAAGGAAAAGCTTTTATTTTCAGTACATTTATCAATAAACAAGAGGACCATGATGGTCCTGAATCGCTCACCTCTTCCCACATGACCCAGTTTTGAGTATGACGTCGTTTTTTCTATTATTTGACATAGTGACCTAGTTTTTGAGCTCATGTGACCCAGTTTTGAACTTGACCTAGATATTATCAAGATAAAAATTCTGACCAATTTTCATGAAGATCCATTGAAAAATATGGTCTCTAGAGAGGTCATAAGGCTTTTTCTATTATTTGACCTATTGACCTAGTTTTCAAAGGTACGTGACCCTGTTTTGAACTTTACCTAGATATCATTAAGGTGAACATTCTCACTAATTTTCATGAAGATCTCATGAAAAATATGGCTTCTAGAGAGGTCACAAGCTTTTTCTATTTCAAGACCTACTGACCTAGTTTTTGATCGCAGTTGACCCAGTTTCAAACTTGACCTATATATCATCAACATAAACATTCAGACCAACTTTCATACAGATCCCATGAAAAATATGGCCTCTAGAGAGGTCACAACGTTTTTTCATTATTTGACCTATTGACCTACTTTTTAAATGCACGTGACCCACTTTCGAACTTGACCTAGATATCATCAAGATGAACATTCTGACCAATTTTTATGGAGATCCATTCACATATGGCCTCTAGAGATGTCACAAGGTTTTTTTTATTATTTGACCTACTGACCTAGTTTTTGACCGCACATGACCCTGTTTCAAACTAGACCTAGATATCATCAAGATGAACATTCAGACCAACTTTCATACAGATCCCATGAAAAATATGGCCTTTAGAGAGGTCACAAGGTTTTTCTATTATTTGACCTACTGACCTAGTTTTTGAAGGCACGTGACCCAGTTTCGAACTTGACCTAGGTATCATCAAGATGAACATTCAGACCAAATTTCATACAGATCCCATAAAATATATGGCCTCTAGAGAGGTCACAAGCTTTTTCTATTATTTGACCTACTGACCTAGTTTTTGAAGGCACGTGACCCAATTTCGAACTTGCCCTAGATATCATCAAGATGAACATTCTGACAAATTTTCATACAGATCCCGTGAAAAATATGGCCTTTAGAGAGGTCACAAGGTTTTTCTATTATTTGACCTACTGACCTAGTTTTTGAACGCACGTGACCCACTTTCGAACTTGACCTAGATATCATCAAGCTGAACATTCTGACAAATTTTCATGAAGATCTTGTGTAATATATGGCCTCTAGAGAGGTCACAAGGTTTTTCTATTTTTAGACCTACTGACCTAGTTTTTGATGGCATGTGACCCAGTTTCGAACTTGACCTAGATATCATCAAGGTGAACATTCTGACTAACTTTCATAAAGATCCCATGAAAAATGTGACCTCTAGAGTGGTCACAAGCAAAAGTTTACAAACTGACGCATGAACGCACGGACGACAGACACCGCGCGATCACAAAAGCTCACCTTGTCACTTTGTGACAGGTAAGCTAAAAACAAATAAAATTCCACTGTTCTACTGTTTTTATTTACTTACATTCAGTGATAGTACACAGAACAAATACAAACTGGAATTTATAATACAATGAATTCTTCCCGTTAATAAGGTGAGACTAGTTAAACCAAACATAATTGGCCCAAGTGAAGTGTTTGACAAAAATATGTTCTAACAACAGCACAAACTTAAGGTTAGACAACAAAATGAAAATTAAAAAATATATCTATCAGTCAACATAAATGAAGTTAAATCTCAACCTTTGGAAACAGTGTAAGGAAATGTGCCTAAATCTTAACCATATTTGCATTTTTTCATATCATGTTTTTTACAATGGTTTACACCATTTCTTCCATTTTCATTATGTATCAGTGAATAATATATCTGACATTTATTTACACTGTGAAATTATCAGATATTTTTCACTCACTTATTTCAATAATTCAATGGAAAACATGTAATAAAATTTGTGAAAATATTAACACAATGTAAATGAACAATGATGACTGTGAAATATGAAAACTGATGATAAAGTTGTAAAGCACTGTAAAGTAAAATCCAATGAGAACATTTTGATGCAGACTTTCAATGAATGAAACCTACTGCAGACAGAACTACTTTCTGTAGAATGCAAATATAAGGTTTCATCATTCTGCCGTCCCATGCTGTATCCATGCCTCAACTCGGGTTGAACATGAGAGCATCATGATATTGCTTATGTACCAACCTGGCCTGCTGACTCTTTACAGCAGTACTACCTCTTCAACTTGATCCCACTTAGGATATAACCATATACCGGATATAACCATATATACCGTAACATCTGCATGTATAACCACATAAAACACATTGGTCATTATTTGTACAATTGATTTCAACCTTTCTGACTAGCTAAATAGTCAGTTCATGCAAAAAAATCCCTCTTCCTTCTTTTGCCTCATTATAAAATCCAATAACCATGTAGTAAATGGCATTTGTATCCATTAATTGTACAGTATATGGCATTAAGTTCACTAACCATACAGTATATGGCATTAGATCTATCAACCATTCTGGGAATACAGCATTAAAATCCAGCAACTAAATGGCATTAAGTCAAAATACCATTAAGTATACGGCATTAAAATCCATTAACCATGCAGCACATGGCATTAAAATCCACTGACTATGTGGTATATGGTATTAAAATCCTTTTACCACACAGTATATGGCATTAAATCCAACAACCATATCATATTATGGTATCAGAGTCTATTTACAAGTATTTTTTGTCACTCGTGCACTACCTCCGTGCATAAGGATGGAACTGCTGTCCTGAGCTCTGTCTCTGAAAAGTAGGGGACGGAGCTGGGGCTCCACCATATGCGACTGCCTGGGGCACATCCTGTGAAGCATAAGGGGCTTGGGCTGGTGCCGGGGCTTGTGCGGGGGCAGGCTGCGCTCCATATGCTGCTGTCACTGCTGCACTAGGACTTGTCTCTACAGCATAACCTAAAAATGTTATAGAACTATTTAGGATAATGTTGTTAATGTCATTTATAATTTTAACCCTTACCCTGCTGAATTTTTATCATGAACTCGTCCATCTTTCAATTTCGACAGTAATCATTAACTGTTAAAAGGGGTGCTTACCAAAACAAGAGCTGTCGGAGGACAGCAACGCTCGACTATTCAACAGCCTTGTCAACTGAATGAATACAGAAGTTGAAAAAGGGGCATAATTTTGTAAAATGAAAAATAGAGGTATTGAACCTCTGTACTGCATGTCATATCATGACAGTGGACAAGTGTGTGAAGTTTCAATCCTTTCCACTTTGTGGATACTGAGATACCAGCTTACATACAAAAACTTAACCAAAAACTGCTAAGTCGAAAAAGGGGCATAATTTTGTAAAAATGCAAAGTACAGTTATGGGACCTTCACAGTGCATGTTAGATCATGACAGTGAACAAGTGTGTGAAGTTTCAATCCATTCCAATTAGTGGATACTGAGATATCAGATTACATACAAAAATTTAACCAAAAACTGCCAAGTCGAAAAAGGGGCATAATTTTGAAAAAAAGAGTAGAGTTATGGGACTTGCTTAGTGCATGTCAGATCATGACAGTGAACAAGTATGTGAAGTTTCAATCCATTCCCATTGGTAAGTACTGAGATACCAGCTTACATACAAAACCTTAACCTAGAATTTCTAAGTCGAAAAAGGGGCATAATTTTGTAAAAAAGCAAAATAGAGTTATGGAACCTGTGCAATGTAGGTCCGTTTATCACAGTGAAGAAGTGTGTAAAGTTTCAATCCATTCCCACAAGTGGTTACTGAGTTACCAGCTTACATACAAAACCTTAACCAAAAATTTCTAAGTCGAAAAAGGGGCATACTTTTGTAAAAAAGCAAAATAGAGTTATGGAACCTGTGCAGTGCAAGTCAGTTTATCACTGTGAATAAGTGTGTGAAGTTTCAATCCATTCCCACAAGTGGTTACTGAGATACCAGCTTACATACAAAACCTTAACCAAAAATTTCTAAGTCGAAAAAGGGGCATAATTTTGTAAAAAAGCAAAATAGAGTTATGGAACCTGTGCAATGCAAGTCAGTTTATCACTGTGAATAAGTGTGTGAAGTTTCAATCCATTCCCACAAGTGGTTACTGAGATACCAGCTTACATACAAAACCTTAACCAAATCGGGACGCGGACGCCGATGCGGATGCCGACGCATGGGCGAGTCCAATAGCTCTACTATTCTATGAATAGTCGAGCTAAAAATACTGACTGAATGACGAACAGTGCAGATCATAATCAAATTGCACAGATGTGATGAAATAAAACACTCAGTTAGTTTTTATAAGAATCCTTAGTTCTTTGAAAGGCACACAGCAAACAAGAAGTTAGGTTAGTCTAGATGACATCTGACATCCAACGTTGACCTTTAACTTGCAAGAGTGACATTAACCTTGTGCTCTCAGAACACTCTCAATGCATAATAAAAGTGAACACTTATGAGTAAATATTTTAAAGTCCACTGAATGGTTTGAAATCCGCTATTTGACATCCAAAGGTGACACTAACCTCAGACAAAGTGACCAAAGTTATGCGCTCTGTATGCTGTCATCATTAGGTTAGTAGTTAGAGCCAGTGTTATGAAAATCCTTACTGGTGTTTACAAGATATGGAATGGACATAAGTTAAGCTATTTGACCTCTAAGCGCGTACTTGGAGACATAGTGACTTAGGCCACAGGTACTATAATGATGCACATTAGCATGTATTAACTAAATAAACTTTTAACAGTTTTTGAGAGAATTAAAGACAAACTGACCATTTTCAATGTAACCCAGAAAATACCTTTTATCTGGAGGTAGTGTATACAATTACAAGAATTTACTCAAGAAACATAAAGCGACAAAGGGAGATAAACAATCTTAACTACAGAAAACTACTTTCTTTCAAAATTTCGCATGACACACTTAAGAATACTACAATCTCTGGGAAATATTTTACTAAATTAGTATTATTATGTGGCCTAAGCGCGAAACTACTGTAACTGTATATAGATAAAGAACAAAATACAATAGTTTTGCACTCAGCCCTCATTACAAAAATAAATAAATAAATAAATAAATGATAAAACATCTTACCATAAGCGCTGTAGTAGCTTGAGTAATCCACTGCCTTTGGTGCTGCAGGATCCCCTGACCCAGCTGCCACTGGTGACTGTGCAAGAGGGCTCCCATATCCTGCTGTTCCAAGACAAAATAAACAGGTGAACTAAACTCTTTTTTCCCCCGATGTTTACACTTCTATTTATAACATAGCTGTGTTTTCTGACTATTCCATGTATATTTCAAATAAGTATCCTAAAACATGAGCATCCTAAAAACCTGGGAATTTCTAGTTTTTCCACCTTCTGTTATTAAATATACAAGGCAGTCTGAAAGACAGCTAAATCCCCCGCCACTGCTATGGATAGTGAAAGGGTAAACCTTTGATTTCAGCTGTGACCTTGACCTTGAACTGACATGGCCGACTCATGAATTCTGCACAACGTCTTGATGAGGTAATCATTTGACCAAAGTTTCATGAAAATCCTTCAAGGGGTTAAGGAGATACAGAGCTGAAACCTTTGACCTTCAGTTGTGACCTTGACTTGACATGGCTGACTCATGAGTTCTTGATGAGGTGATCATTTGACCCAAGTTTGATGAAAATCCTTCAAGGGGTTTAGGAGATACAGAGTGGACACAAAATGGAAGGCTCAAACCTTCGACCCTTAGTTGTGACCTTGACCTTGAGCTGGCATGGTTGACTCATAATTTCTGCACATCGTTTTGATGAGGTAATCATTTTACCCAAGTTTTATAAAATTCCTTCAAGGGGTTTAGGAGATATAGAGCGAACACGAAATGGAAGGCTCAAACCTTTGACCTTCAGTTGTGACCTTGACCTTGAGCCGGCATGGCTGACTCATAAGTTCTGCACATCGCCTTGATGAGGTGATTGTTTGACCCAAGTTTGATGAAAATCCTTCAAGGAGTTTAGGAGATATAGAGCGGACACAAAATGGAAGGCTCAAACCTTTGACCCTAAGTTGTGACCTTGACCTTGAGCCGGCATGACTGACTCATGGGTTCTGCACATCGTCTTGATGAGGTGATCATTTGACCCAAGTTTGATAAAATTCCTTCAAGGGGTTTAGGAGATATAGAGCGGACACAAAATGGAAGGCTCAAACCTTTGACCTTGAGTTGTAACCTTGACCTTGAGCCGACAAGGCTGACCCATGGGTTCTGCACATCGTCTTGATGAGGTGATCATTTGACCCAAGTTTAATGAAAATCCTTCAAGGAGTTTAGAAGATATAGAGCGGACACAAAATGGAAGGCTCAAAACCTTTGACCCTAAGTTGTGACCTTTACCTTGAGCCGGCATGGCTGACTCATGGGTTCTGCACATCGTCTTGATGAGGTGATCATTTGACCCAAGTTTTATAAAATTCCTTCAAGGGGTTTATGAGATATAGAGCAGACACAAAATGGCAGGCTCAAACCTTTGACCTTGAGTTGTGACCTTGACCTTGAAACGACAAGGCTGACTCATGGCTTCTGCATATCGTCTTGATGAGGTGATCATTTGACCCAAGTTTCAAGAAAATCCTTCAAGGGGTTTAGGAGATATGGACCGGACACAATTTTGTTACGGACGGACGGACGCAGACCATTCCTATAATCCCTCCGCCACGGCGGGGGATTAAAAACTAACTAGGCTTGCCTATACATCAACAAAAAATGTAGAAAACAAATTGTATGTATTCCAAAAGATTTAAGATCCTCAAACCAGTTTTAAATATTTGATACACTTAAAAGATAGAAGCTTTTTATTGTACCTACCAATTTCACAATTCATATAAAACTTAATTTTCAAGCTCAAGTTTCAACAATAATCTAGCAACAAACACTCTTTTTTTTTTTTTCAGGACTCAGTCTTTATCAAAGTTTTATCTTAAAGCAGCATGCCTCCAGATTTGGCTAAAAAATAATCTTTCTTTCAAACTGAAGTTTGGTCTTATTATGAACATTAGGATATGAATTTTTGTTTCTAAAATATTTTAAAAATTCCAAATCAAGAAAAAAAGATGACCGCGTCTGGAATCGAACCTCGGAATGTCGCGGCAATAAAGACATTTTCCCATCGTCGTAACCAATAGCACTATAGCTGAAGTAGTGAATAATGACTTCAAAATATAGATATTTATAATCGAGACAGTTTACCTGAAGTAAAAGCGTGACAAACGCTTTTCGATTTTCCTCATAAAAAGTAGTAACAAGAGGACCATGATGGTCCTGAATCGCTCACCTCTTCCCACATGACCCAGTTTTGAGTATGACGTCGTTTTTTCTATTATTTGACATAGTGACCTAGTTTTTGAGCTCATGTGACCCAGTTTTGAACTTGACCTAGATATTATCAAGATAAAAATTCTGACCAATTTTCATGAAGATCCATTGAAAAATATGGTCTCTAGAGAGGTCACAAGGTTTTTCTATTATTTGACCTATTGACCTAGTTTTCGAAGGTACGTGACCCTGTTTTGAACTCTACATAGATATCATCAAGGTGAACATTCTCACTAATTTTCATGAAGATCTCATGAAAAATATGGCCTCTAGAGAGGTCACAAGGTTTTTCTACTTTTATACCTACTGGCCTAGTTTTTGACCGCACGTGACCCAGTTTCGAAACTGACCTAGATATCATCAAGGTGAATATTCAGATCAATTTTCATGAAGATCCATTGAAAAATATGGCCTCTAGAGAGGTCAAAAGATTTTAATAATTTTAGACCTACTGACCTAGTTTTTGATAGCAGTTGACCCAGTTTCAAACTTGACCTAGATATCATCAAGATGAACATTCAGACCAACTTTCATACAAATCCCATGAAAAGTATGGCCTCTAGAGAGGTCACAAGGTTTTTTTTATTATTTGACCTACTGACCTAGTTTTTTAAGGCACATGACCCAGTTTCAAACTTGACCTAGATATCATCAAGGTGAACATTCTGACCAATTTTTATGGAGATCCATTCACAAGTATGGCCTCTAGAGAGGTCACAAGGTTTTTCTATTTTTAGACCTACTGACCTAGTTTTTGACCGCACATGACCCTGTTTCGAACTTGACCTAGATATCATCAAGATGAACATTCAGACCAATTTTCATACAGATCCCATGAAAAATATGGCCTTTAGAGAGGTCACAAGGTTTTTCTATTATTTGACCTACTGACCTAGTTTTTGATGGCACGTGACCCACTTTCAAACTTGACCTAGATATCATCAAGATGAACATTCTGACCAACTTTCATACAGATCCCATGAAAAATATGGCCTTTAGAGAGATCACAAGGTTTTTCTATTATTTGACCTACTGACCTAGTTTTTGATGGCACGTGACCCACTTTCGAACTTGACCTAGATATCATCAAGATGAACATTCTGACCAATTTTCATGAAGATCTCATGAAATATATGGCCTCTAGAGAGGTCACAAGGTTTTTCTATTTTTAGCCCTACTGACCTAGTTTTTGACCGCACGTGACCCAGTTTCGAACTTGACCTAGATATCATCAAGATGAACATTCAGACCAACTTTCATACAGATCCCATGAAAAATATGGCCTTTAGAGAGGTCACAAGGCTTTTCTATTATTTGACCTACTGACCTAGTTTTTGATGGCACGTGACCCAGTTTCGAACTTGACCTAGATATTATCAAGGTGAACATTCTGACCAATTTTCATGAAGATCTTGTGAAATATATGGCCTCTAGAGAGGTCACAAGGTTTTTCTATTTTTAGACCTACTGACCTAGTTTTTGATGGAATGTGACCCAGTTTCGAACTTGACCTAGATATCATCAAGGTGAACATTCTGACCAATTTTCATAAAGATCTTGTGAAATATATGGCCTCTAGAGAGGTCACAAGGTTTTTCTATTTTTAGACCTACTGACCTAGTTTTTGACGGCACGTGACCCAGTTTCGAACTTGACCTAGATATCATCAAGATGAACATTCAGACCAACTTTCATAAAGATCCCATGAAAAATGTGACCTCTAGAGTGGTCACAAGCAAAAGTTTACGGACGGACGGACGCACGGACGGACGACGGACGACGGACATCGCACGATCACAAAAGCTCACCTTGTCACTTTGTGACAGGTGAGCTAAAAACAGCAAATTCTCATGTGTTTCCGTAACATAAAGTTTGTCAGTAATTAAGTTTTAAAGCCTTCTTAAGAAATGTAGCATTTATTTCAAGATATTCAATTTTTAAATTTTTTGTTGTTGTTGAACGATCTAGAGGCATGCCGCTTTAATATTTTAAACTTTAAAATAAATTCTAATATGCTTGTCTCTGTTAAAACACTCATGCTAGAATGACGTCACGTTTACGTCAAATGTTTTGTTGTGACCAAGAAAGAGTTCTTCTATATTTTATCTAGTGTTTCAAATTAAGGGCATATTAAAATCGAAATAATTTATAGCACAAGCGTGCTTTAACTATTTATATACTCGGGTGGTAATACGTTGTTCAAATAATTTCACTCGGGCTGTGCCCTCGTGAAATTATTGCGCCCGACGTATAACCATATATCGTGCATAAATAGTGTTAAAGTACTCTTATGCTATAAATTATTTCTTAAATAATATCAATCCTGACCAATGTAAAGAAAGAATACAAGGATGACAAACTAAAAATAAATTTGCTAAGGTAGTGGTCAAGCCATTGAAGGCCTGCTAATTTTGAGGTTGCAATTTCTCAATGAAACCATGGCCTGTATTTTCATCAAAGTTTAATGTCTGAAACTTAGAGACTACAGCATACAACATACTTAACCCTTATCATGCAGGTCAGGATTGATTCAGCCTTTGCGACCAGTGTAGATCATGATCAGCCTGCACATCCGTGCAGTCTGGTCATGATCTGCACTGTTTGCATTCAGTCAGTATCTTTTTGATAAGCACCCCTTTTAACAGTTAATGGTACTGTCTAAACTGAAAGATGGACAAGTTCATTATAGAAATTTAGCAGGTTTAGGGTTAATTTGTGGCTACTTTTTACTGTAATCTATATATCCTGGTAAAATTTAGAGCTGTTAGTTACTACTGGAAGAAATATTCATACAAAGTTTCCTTACAATTTGAGCTTATTTAATGACACGGCAGAACAAACATTTAGCAGAAATTTAACCCCTACCATGCTGGACATGGTTGATTCTGCCCTTGCGACCAGTGTAGATCATGATCAGCCTGAACATCCGTGCAGTCTCAATTTCTGATCATGATCTGCACTGTTCGCCGTTCAGTCAGTATCTTTTTGGTTAGCACCCCTTTAACAATTAATGGTACGGTCTAAATTGGACGATGGACAATATCATTACAGAAATTTAGCAAGGTAAGGGTTAAGCAATTTATAACCCAAGCCTAAATTTTAGACATTAAACAATGATGAATGCAGGTCAAGTAGTTGTTTTTCAATGAGGCAAATTCAAGAGTGATTAAAAATCAGCTTGAAACTTTCTTCACATACGATAAATAATTTAAAGCTGGACTAACTTGTACAAGCGTAAGGTTACATCTAGGTCATAAGCGGGTACTTCTTGCTTACTTGAGATTCTCAAGTTCGATTTCTGGTTCAATTTCAAACCTCTTACCTGGGACTCCAGCTGGCTGTCCGGCGGGAGGTGCTACTGCTGGGGCTGCCACCTGAACTGCTCCCTGTTGGTGTGCCAGGGCGGTCTGAGCATAGGGGTCTGATGCTGCAACTGTAGGGGCTGCCCCAGCGGGTAATGGAGCACCATAGGGACTAGGGTAGGCAGAATAAGAGACTGCTGTGGAAGTAGGGGCAGGTGTACCTTGTAATGGAGCCATTGTTGTTGCTATCTGAACCTGTTGTGTGCCTGGATGAGAGACAGATAAAATGAGAGTACTTCTAATTTCAGGAACTTTTAATTTTAGCAAATGAAAAACAAATTCTATCATAACTGAAGAGTATGCTACTAGCACATGTTCTGATACTTCCTCTGTTGTTGTCAAAAAATTGAAGTTCATTATTCCTGACTGATCTGCCTTTACTATATTAAGATTTTCCCTGATTTCTCTTTAAACAAGAGGGCCAAGATGGCCCTAGGTCGCTCACCTGTGTAACACACTATAACAGTGTAAACATGCTTTACCTAGTAAATTCAAGGAGACAAATATTCTGACCAATTTTCATTAAGATTGGACCAAAAAAATATGCCTCCTACAGTGTAAACAAGTTTATTCTTTGATATGACCCGGTGACCTAGTTTTTGACCCCACATAACCCAGATAAAAATTTATCCGATATTTCATGAAGACAAACATTCCGACCAAGTTTCATGTAGATACAGTCATAAATGTGGCCTCTAGAGTGTTAACAAGCTTTTCCTTTGATTTGACCTGGTGACCTAGTTTTGAACCCATATGACCCAGTTTCAAACATGGCCTAGAAATCATCAAGATAAACATTCTGACCAAGTTTCATGAAGATTGGATCATAAATGTGGCCTCTATGTTGTTAACAAGCTTTTCCTTTGATTTGACCTGATGACCTAGTTTTTGACCCAACATGACCCAGTTTCGATCCAGGCCTAGAGATCATCAAGATAATCATTCTGTGCAAGTTTGTATCAAATCAAAGCATAAATGAAACCTCTATATAGCCGAAAGGGCCAAAATAGAAAATTTTGTCGCTTTCAGGGGCAGTAACTATAGAACCTACAAAGGAATCTAGCCAGTTTTCGAAAGGAACCAAGATCTTATTGTGACTTAAGTTGCGTGTAAGTGTGGTTAAAATCAAGTATAAAATGTCACTTCTATGGTGTTCACAAGGTAAAAATTACCAAATTTTGGCTCTTTCAGGGGTCAATCAGGGGCTGTAACTTCAGAACCTATGATTGGATCTGACAGATTCAACATGGAATCCAAGATTTATTGTTGTTGAAGATATTTAGCAAGTTTGTATCAAATCAAACTGTAAATAAAGTCTCTATATGGCTGCAAAAGCCAAAATAGCAAATTTTTGCCTTTTAAGGGGCCACAACTCTGGAACCCATGAATACATCTGGCCAGTTTTCGAAAGGAACTGGGATATTATGCCAATACAAGTTGTGTGCAAGTTATATTAAAGTTGATCACAAAATGTGGTCTCTATCGTGTTCACAAGCAAAAAATAGCAAATTTTGGCCCTTTAAAGGGCCATAACTCTGGAACCAATAATGGGATATGGACAGTTTTCGAAAGGAACCGAGATATTATGCCAATACAAGTTGTGTGCAAGAGTTATTAAAGCTGATCACAAAATGTGGTCTCTATCGTGTTCACAAGCAAAAAATGGCAAATTTTGGCCCTAAAAGGGGCCATAACTCTGGAACCTATGATGTGATCTGGCCAGTTTTCGAAAGGAACCGAGATATTATGCCCATACAAGTTGTGCAAGATTGATAAAAATCAAATACAAAATGTGGTCTCTATCGTGTTCACAAGGAAATTGTGGACGGATGACAGACAGACGAAGGGCGATCACAAAAGCTCACCATGTCACTACGTGACAAGTGAGCTAATAAATGACAACACAATTCATATCATACATCATTGTTCAAGAACTTCAAAAGTGGTAACAGAATTTTTTTTTAAACTTTTCAAAATATCCATCAATTTATCCCGACAAACATGACAAAAGAACCTTGGCAAGATAATTTTCATTGAAACTGAAAGCATTTGGCTTTATCTGTGGTGGATTGTTCTAAAATAATGTATATTTTAACTGTCTCTTGCAATATACAGCTGAAATTCATGAAAAACCCAGTTACAAATTTGGTGGTTCATACAACAGATAATTTTAGTTTTGATAGTTGCAAAGTATTGATATGACCTTATTTGAATTTTAAACTGATCATTTCCTTTGTTTTCATGTATTTTGTTTGTGATATGTTCAAGTAAAGGAAGTAAAACTTACCTCCAAAATCCTGATACTGTCTGGCAGTTATAGACGCTGCACTCTGTGGAAGAGCTACATTTGGAGCAGCGTATGTGGTTGTTGTGTAACCATAACTGCTTGGTGCCGGGGCAGGCTGACCTACTGCAGCCACCTGGGGTAACCCTTGACCATTGGCCTGCGGTGGCTGCTGCGCTGATGGTGCTGCCGCATACTGGTACACTGGGGCTCCTGGAGTACCTTGAGCACTCGCAAAGCTCTGAGTGGCTGAAGGTTGTTGGGGTATGAATTGTGCTGATCCAGGTGCAACTCCAGGCTGTGGGGGCGGAGCTCCTGGGGGCCAACCTCCTGAAACAACAAATGATGTATTTATTTCAGCTGCCTTGTAAAATTAGTAATTAAAGTGCTTCATATCTGCCACACTAAAGAACTAGGGAAGCTACTGCAATTGGAGTATATTCTGTATCTTGCACTATCCTCTTACTGAAATTATCAACAGTCTTCTTGAGAAGTAGCCCTTATATGTTATAAAGAGTGACTATAAATAAACTTAAATATACAAAACTGGTGACACAAGGTCATGCAATACCTAATGAGGTCTTCACTGAAATCCTTTATGTAAAATACTAAGAAAGTATACACTAACCTGCACCTTGTGGGGGTGGTTGCTGTGGCCAGCCTGGTGGAGCCCCAGCAGGAACCTCACCCTGGTACCCAGGCTGGAACTGTACAGTGGCTTGTTGGAACTGAGGTGGCACACCTACTTGGGGAGGGGGCGGTGGTGACTGCTGCACATGAGGGTTCCAACCTTCAGGAGATGTCCACTGGGGTTCAGGACCGGGCATTGGCCCTGGTGCATGTTGTGGAGGTTGCATGCCTAACTCCAAGTGAGGCATACCCCCGGGATGGGACACGTGTATCTGGTGGGGCGGCGGCTCCTCATTTCCCTGGTTGCCTTGGTTACGAGGTGTGGCCCTTTTACATTCAACCTAATACAATTTAAAATAATGTATGCATTTAACATTTTATTTGTACAAAATCTGCCCTACATATTATCTCACTATTGGCATATACTTAAATAAGTTGTTAAATCTAAGACATTAAGTCTTAAAATAATGAAAGCTAAAAAGCTAAATGCTCACTATTTATCTTAAGAACTAATGGTACACTTAACATATGTATAAAATATTTATTTAAATATAAAACCTATATAAACTAGTATCTTGATTTTAACTAAGTATTGAGATAGACAACAGCCTTCTAAACATAGGGCTTTGGTTAGTACGAAAATCTTACCATATTCTAATTTACATGTATATGATAAAACCTGTCACACAATTAACATGTTCAATACTAAAGAAAAAAATATACAAAACCTGATAAATCTGTGAACTGATCTAGTACCAACATAAATATATTAACCTGCTATATTTTACTAACACAATGACTAAGAGTTTCTGTATAGGGCTATGAGAAACCAAAACTGCTTTTTCCAAACATTTCTGTCATTCCCCCTACTATGAAGATTATACAGATTATTTCTAATAAGTGTTTCTTTTCCTTCTAAAAATATGTTATCATGTTGTGAAAAAATGAATTTCCTTTGCATGCCATTAAAGAGATAATTAGGATTTTTAAGTCTCTTTATCGATATAAAACGTTGTCATCATCTAAAATATTTCAAAACTATATGTTACAGTAGTTCCTTGAGAGTAACTATTTACTAGAACCATCTTATAAGATAGAAATGTAAGTTTGGTCAAGAGCAATTTACTTCATTTAAGATCAAACTGAATCTTTCAGTAAACAAATTTTATTACAGAGTGACCTCCCCTTAGCATCTGCAAATGGCAATGGCCTTTCAAGGGAGGTTACTCCATGATATTAAATCAATTATCACACTCTTTACTAATAAAGGTTGGCTTTTTATTATCAAGGGCAATATTTGAACATGCATACACAATTGCGAGAAGATAACCTATTGAACTGTTAGAAAGTTCTTTTAAGTATGATGCACTTCTGAAATAAATTTCATAGGACATGCCTGTATTTATATTCACAAAAAGTATACCAAACAATCTTTTGTTTACAGGAAATTCATCTTCTATTTTGAAACTGATCTTTTAACTACTTTCATTCAAAAATACACTTTTATAAAATCTTAACAAAAATACTGTATAAGTGAAAATTACAATTTATCAAGTACGCAGCAATAGTTAAAGAAAAATGGACCTCAGGCTATGAAAATAGCTTTTTCATACACATAAATTTCTTAAATCTATCTTTATTTTTTTGGTTTTCTGCAATGTCTGTCACTTGAACATATCTTTTTCTAGACATAAAATATTCAAGCCAGTAAATAAATATCTACTATTACTAGTTGGAGACTTAAAAGCAAACTATATATAACGTATGTTAGCTTATAGATAAAAATGTTGTATCAATTTTGTAAACACTACAAGCTCATGAACTCTGTTACTTTTGAACACTTTTGAACACACATACAAGTCATAAATTGGATTAGGATAGTTTTTTTACCTTTATTATATGATCTATAAATAAACCACTTTCCATTGGTCAAAACTGCTACCTTTTACACCAAACACTAAAATGCTACATTTAACATTTTTAAGGTCTGATAAAGTTCAATTTCATCTGAAAATATTTCTTTTATATAATAAAGCATTAAGTGACATACAACCACTGGATATGGTATAATATTCACCAGATGAAACACACACTGACTTCTGTTATCATAATGGTCAGGTCTGCTTTCTTCTGATGAATATCACGTCATATTTCATAGCTTCTGGTGCATATCACATCATATACCATAGCTCCCCTCCAGATTTCAGTACTTCTATAATATTTACTAAACTTGTTTAAGCAAAATCTAACAGTCAAAACTCAAGTACATCTTGAAATATGAAATCAAGAGGGCCAAGATGGCCCAAGGCCGCTCACCTGAGAAACACACCATAACAGTGCAAACATGTTTGACCTAGTGATTTCATGGAAAAAAATATTCTGACCAATTATCATTAAAATTGGAGCAAAAATCTTAGAGTATAAATAAGTATTTTCTTTGATTTGATCTAGTGACCTAGTTTTTGACCCCAGATGACCCATATTCGAACTTGACCTAGATTTCATCAAGACTATTATTCTGACCAAATTTCATGAATATCAATTGAAAAATACAGCCTCTATCGCATACACAAGGTTTTTCTTTGATTTGACCTAGTGACCTAGTTTTTGACCCCAGACTACCAATATTCGAACTTGACCTAGATTTCATCAAGGCAACCATTCTGACAAATTTCATGAAGATCAGTTGAAAAAATTTAGCCTCTATCGCATAGACAAGGTTTTTCTTTGATTTGACCTAGTGACCTACTTTTTGAACCTAGATGACCCATATTAAAATTTCACCTAGATTTCATCAAGGCAATCAAGGTGACCTACTTTTTGACCCAGATGACCCATATTCGAAACCTGACCTAGATTTCATCAAGGCAATCATTCTGACTAAATTTCATAAAGATCAATTGAAAAATACAGTCCCATTGCATACAGTAGGGTTAAAGAATTCTTTGATTTGACCTAGTGACTTTTTGATCCAAGATGACCCATAATCAACCTTAACATAGATTTTATCAAGGCAATCATACTGACCAAATTTCATGAAGATCAATTGAAAAATACAGCCTTTATCACATACACAAGGTTTTTCTTTGATTTGACCTAGTGACCTACTTTTTGAACCTAGATGACCCATATTAAAATTTCACCTAGATTTCATCAAGGCAATCATTCTGACTCAATTTCAGGAAGATCAATTGGAAAATATAGCCTCTATTGCATACACAATGTTTTTCTTTGATTTGACCTAGCGACCTAATTTTTGACCCCAGATGACCCATTTTCAAACTCGGCCTAGATTTCATTAAGGTTATCATTTTGACTTAATTTCAGGAAGATCAATTGAAAAATACAGCCTCTATCGCATATACAAGCTTTTCCTTTGATTTGACCTAGTGACCTACTTTTTGACCCCAGATGATCCACATTCGAACTTGGCCTATATTTGATCAAGGCAATTATTCTGACCAAAATTCATGAAGATTAATTGAAAAATACAGCCTCTATCGCATACACAAGGTTTTTCTTTGATTTGACCTTGTGACCTAGTTTTTGACCCCAGATGACCCATTTTCGAACTTGGCCTAGATTTCATCAAGATAATCATTCTGACCAAAATTCATGAAGATTAATTGAAAAAATACAGTCTCTATCGCATACACAAGGTTTTTCTTTGATTTGACATAGTGACCATCTTTTTGACCCCAGATAACCCATTTTCAAACTCGGCCTAGATTTCATCAAGATAATCATTCTGACCAAAATTCACGAAGATCAATTGAAAAATACAGCCTCTATCGCATACACAAGGTTTTTCTTTAATTTGACCTAGTGACCTAGTTTTTGACCCCAGATGACCCATTTTCGAACTTGGCCTAGATTTCATCAAGGTTATCATTCTGACCAAATTTCATGAAGATCAGTTGAAAAATACAGCCTCTATCGCATACACAAGCTAAATGTTGACAGACGACAGACAAACAGACAACAGACGCCGGACATCGAGTGATCAAAAACAGGTGAGCTAAAAAGTAGAAAAAATTTGGTGAATTTCTATTCAAAGTGCATGCTCTGTTTGGAAAAATTGACCAAAACATAAAGTGAAGGTCAGTTCAAAATCTGGTTCTACATTAATTTAACCATAAAACATTGCCCATCTTTTATGGTATAATTACAATTAAACCATAAAATGACATAAATTTACCATTTACATCATAAACTCTTTAGTAAGTAAATCTAGTTATAAATAGATAAGCTAAGTAAAAATATCTTTTGTGAAAAAACAACAAAAAAAAAAAAACCAACAAAATATCACATGTAAATGTAACACTCGAGGACAAGACACACACACAAAAAAAAAAATAAATAAACAAGAGCTGTCTCCGTAGGATGACACATGCCCCGATGGCACTTTAAATGAATAGTTATGGCCGATAAGAGTTTAGGACCTTTGACCTACGGAGCTGGGTCTTGCGCGCGACACATCGTCTTACTGTGTCACACATTCATGCATAGTTATTTTAAAATCCATGCATGAATGACAAAGATATGGACCGGACATGCCCATCAATGCACTATCATGAAAAATGATCTGTAACGTCTAAGTGTGACCTTGACCTTTGAGCTACGGACCCGGGTCTTGCGTGTGACACGTCGTCTCATTGTGGTACACATTCATGCCAAGTTATTTGAAAATCCATCCATCGATGACAAAGATATGGACCGGACATGCCCATCAATGCACTATCCTTTAACATCTAAGTGTGACCTTGATCTTTGAGCTACGAACCTGGGTCTTGCACAGGACACGTCGTCTTACTGTGGTACACATTAATGCCAAGTTATTTGAAAATCCATCCATCGATGACAAAGATATGGACCGGACACGCCCATCAATGCACTTTCCTTTAACGTCTAAGTGTGACCTTGACCTTTGAGCTACGGACCTGGGTCTTGCGCACTGCACGTCGTCTTACTGTGGTACACATTCATGCCAAGTTATTTGAAAATCCATCCATCGATGACAAAGATATGGACCGGACACGCCCATCAATACACTATCCTTTAACGTCTAAGTGTGACCTTGACCTTTGAGCTACGGACCTGGGTCTTGCGCACTGCACGTCGTCTTACTGTGGTACACATTCATGCCAAGTTATTTGAAAATCCATCCATCGATGACAAAGATATGGACCGGACACGCCCATCAATGCACTATCCTTTAACGTCTAAGTGTGACCTTGACCTCTGAGCTACGGACCTGGGTCTTGCGCACTGCACGTTGTCTTACTGTGGTACACATTCATGCCAAGTTATTTGAAAATCCATCCATCGATGACAAAGATATGGACTGGACACGAAAATTGCGGACAGACCGACAGACTGACAGACCGACAGACAGACAGACGGTTCAAAAACTATATGCCTCCCTTCGGGGGCATAAAAATAACATAGTTTCAGCTTTTTGGTAGAATTAAATTCTATAAAATTTACTTTAAACCATCAATTGAAAGGAAGGCTCTCAAATGTATGCATGTACGCACGTTTTCACCTAAACGGTGCACCTGCCTATAAGAGACGCCTCCTAGATATGCCGTACAGGCGAACACAGTAACTAAACTGGATGACTACTTTCTGGATTTCTGACCAATATTCACACCTTGGTAACAGACAATGGAAATGGCAGTCGAATTCTGCCCTCTACAGGACTAGACCACATGACTTCCAGGTTAGGTGTGTGACGCTCTACCCCTGCTTTAATGTGCATGTGTAGTGATTACCTCTTATAAGAAAAAAGTATGAAATACTATCACATACTGGTATATCTAAACTGATATCTCTGTTAACAAATACTAACTGCTTGACTACAAAGTCTCTTGTAATTAACCACTTATAAATGCTGAAAGAGATTTGGTTAAGAACTGACCAAAATGCGAAAGCAATAAATAAATTATCTATTTTATTCTAGCTTCTCTCAACATAGTTTATAATGCTAAACAATCCTTTTCAAAATCATACAGCTCTATAAATTCAAAATATAATATTCTGAATTTTCAATAAAAAAAATACTGTGTAAATTATAACTGGTCTTCAAAGCCAATAACAGAAGTCATTCAGATAACACATTATAATCCCTCCAAAAAGTGATCTCTTAATAAAATGGTCTCTTAATTGGTGGTTATATGCTGAACTGCTGATATACCATGCAAGTAAAACTATATTATTGCTATAATAATGTGAATGCTTCTACCAGTCCACTGACCAATGAAATTGTTTATTCGTTTGACTATCAGAAAGGCAAATTTTATAATATACCTGTATACATGCAAACCTATTTTTTACAGAAGTTTTGTACATGGTAGTTTAATAGATGCTTTTGCAGATAATATTACCTGCTAAGGCCCGTTTCATCTGGTTGCTGGTCGTGTTTTGAAAAAGTCACTAAATGTAATGTATTATAGTTAAAATGTCCAAGCAGGATTTTAACTGTTCAATCAATAGAAAAATCGTTTAAAACAAGTGGCTTCATGTACCATGTTCACTGTATGTTTGTGGCTAATGAAGAAAATTTGAGCACCAATAAAATTTAAACCAGAGTGTGAGTTGTGTGAAGTACAAGATAAAAGGGAATTCCAACACTATATACCTTACCTGAGTGCCCCAAGTCTGTCTTCTCAATGACAGACAACTTGTCTCGTCTTTACTGGCATGACTTGAATTTAAAGTTCTACACTTACCTTTTATCCAATCCCGGTTGTTGGGTTCTGGTAAATTTGGCTATGTGAAGTCTAAATAGCTTTCAAAAACTAACTTTGAAATGAGTTTTCAGAAATCATATGAATTTAATTTTGTTACAAAAAACACTCCAGATCGGTATTACATCCCATTTTCTATTATATTACCAGACCCTCTTACATACAAAGTCAATATTTAACCATAAAATATTTAACTTATCCTAGATTATCTAGGATAAGTTAAATATTTTATGGTTAAAGAAGCTGTAATGGAAAAATATTTCAGACAGGTTGCTTCAAACATCCAACAACATCTTAAAATACAAAACTTGCTTTAGAGGTATACCCACTTTCATTCAAAAGTCCCCCTATATAGCTAGAATATCACCATTTGCTTATGGGAAGTAACAAAAATTTTCAACGCGCCGCAGGAAGGGAAACCTCTCCAGCACCCTCCCTACCGTTCCCGAGAAAAAAGGTGGCTCCAACTTTTTTCAGCCCAGTGTGGGCCCTGAGATATCACATGATTTCTTAAAACACATAAATATTTAACAACTAACATCTAAATTTTATACCAAATATACACATAAACATGATGTTTTAGGTGAACAGGCTGGCTGTAAAAGTATGTTGGGTAATATATATAACCTTTTTGCCGTTGAAGTTTACAAAATGTTCTCGGCAAACTTGATTGACAGCGTCGTCTGATTCGAAAGTGAGGAATCCAAAGCCTATAGTAAGGTACAATGTATAGACTATATAGCATTGTTATACGATATCTAACTGTGACACACAAATCATGCTCCAATGGTCTGAACACTTTCCAACATGAACAGTAGCTAAAAATAGCAAGTAGTAGCTAAAAATAACCAGAAAATAGCTGCTCATGGGATTCCCTCCATTAAACAAAAGGAGAAAAAAAAGCTATGAAGCGATTTGCAACTCTTAAGTCCTCTGAAAAGAAAAAAATCTCTACGCGTTTTCTTTTCCATTAGACAAAATACATAGAGAAAAATCATTTTGAGTAACTTTCATGTTGTTTTGTTTTTTTGCTGTTAAACATGTTGGGAAGTTTTCAGACCACTTCTTCATTAAGGCTGTCTCCAGTTCTTTATTTCCTGCTAAAAAAGAATGTGAACATCATTATATATATTTAAAAGACAATTACACCAACAAGTAAGAGTTCAAAAGTACTATGATTTATTCAACATCTAAACAAAACAACGAAAAATATCATACTGTAGTACTTTTTTAAGCTTATATGAGCTTAACCTAAAACTAGGTTAAAACCATCATATTAGGTATAAACAATCTGTTTCAAGTAAATTACATAGTAACTTTGTATACTGGTATTTCTGCGAAAATGGGGTACAACCTTCATTTTGTAATAATTTATCCCAGGCAGTTTGCTCTCGCAAAATGTTTTAAGGTTAGGGGACACGAAAGCATGGATGTCAAAGAAACTCTATAGATATTATTTTTTACCCTTGCAGGTCCACACATATAGTAGTTTTAACTAACACTAAATATTATATAACCACATGCAAATAAATACTCAAGAATGAACACTGTGTAAATATGCTAAGATGTTATTATTCTACCCAGTGAGAACACGATTATTAAAATGTTTAACACCATTATAATTTTGTTCTAATATAGCTTACAGAGACAAAAACTAATTGAACTAATCATTATATAGCAAAGCTTTTGATACACTTGCAAGCATTTATATATATTTTAAAGTTAGTAATCCAATTATTGTACAGAATATGTTATTTCTACTCATTCAAATTTTAGGTCACCTTAGTGGCATAGCTAGGATGTGGAAAGACACACAGCCTGGTGTAGGGGCCAGAAGGGGGAGGGAAAGATCTAGTCATGCGCCCTCTAAAAAATTTCAATCTTAGAAAATTTTTGAGCATTTTGATGGATATTATGTTAATAACTGCAATCATTAACATCATATATTATGCTAAAATCATGACATTGTGCAGGCCTAGGCCTGTGGGCCTAATAGGTAGCTACATTTCTGATTGTAAATCACAATCTTAATACTGTAGAATCATTTAATTTTGTGGGCATGAAATTTCGTGGTTTGGGTCAAAACGGCAACTTCGTGGGGATATGAATTCGTGGATTCCAACTTTTGAACATGAACTGAATGAGAATTTTACTTGTTCGTTGGGATTAAATTTCGTGGGTTGACTCAACCATGAAATCCACGAAAATTAGTCCCCCACGAATATTAAAGCCCTGCTCTCGTCCTACCTTTTAACCTTGAATTGTCACTGAAAAAGCATGGAAATCCTGACTATGAACAGTGACGCCTGTCAAAATAGAGTCTCTTTCATATAAAATTCCATATGAAATACCTGTGGTTTTGCGTGCTAAAGTGTTGCACGTGGTCGTTAACTGTTACCTATTGTAATCATGGGTTGCATACACACAAAAGAATTTGAATAGCCGTGAAGCAGGGCTTTAATGACTTCACAGTATATACTTTCACCAGAGGCACTGAAATATAGATACAATATTGTAGCTTACTGTACATTGAAAAAAGTAATAAAGAAAGAAACAAGAGGGCCACGACATCCCTAAATCTCACATCAAAGAACCACAGTGACTGCTTTTCACAGCATTTGAGGTAGAGATGTGTCACGTTGTCTAGTTATAGTGAATTTTTGCTAAATTATTTGAAAAAGTTGCTACCAGAGTATTAATCAAGTAGGCCTAGTGACGTAATTTCTGAAGCCAGAAAATAATGTTGCCTGTTTTATAAATCAACAAACTGATTGCAATTTATTTGTGGAATGACTAACGTTTACACAGGTTGGATCAAGTATTATTCTATCCAAATAAATGATATCACCTCAAGACTTCTGGTTTACCAAACATGCATAACTACATGAAATGAGGGTGATAATAACAGCTGGAAAAACTAAGTGACATTGTGTGTAAATGCCTGACTTTCTATAGTAAAGTTTATTCTATATTCAAGAACTAGCCATAGAAGGTATACGAGGGTTTCAAAACAGCCACATAAAATATATCTAACACTACCAGCATCTATATAAATATCTGGGGGTAAATAGAACATGCAGACCTTTTGGCAACAAAGTTTTATGTCCATTTAAAATTGAATGGAATTTCCAAACAAATATCTTGTATGCCACATACTTACCTAAAACAAAAGGGCTATGATGGCACTAGATCGTTCACCTGAGTTTCTAAAACAATTCTGATACTAAGTGATAGAGATTCACACAGTGAAAATATGTATTGAATTATTCTGAAATTTGGGCAGCGGTTTCTGACCTTAAGATTTCTAAATATTCCACCGATATACAAACAGCAGCCAATATAATAATAACAAGAGCTGTCAGTGGACAGTGTGCTCAACTATTCTCAGTGCTTGATAGTATAATATAAGCTATGAGTAAAACTTTAACATTACATTAAGCATATTCTAAGTCAAAAAGGGGCATTAATTCAGTCATAATGCTTGATAGAGTTGCCTCCTCCTTTTTACAGACTGGGGTCATGATAGTAAACAAGTATGCAAATTATCAAAGCAGTATTTCAATGGACTTTGAAAATATTTGGGGTGGTACACAAACTTTAACATTACAATAAGCATATTCTAAGTCGAAAAGGGGCCATAATTCAGTCAAAATGCTTGATACAGTTGCCTCCTCCTTTTTACAGACTGGAGTCATGATGGTTAATATGTATGCAAAATATCAAAGCAATATCTCAATGGACTTTGAAAATATTTGGGGTGGTATACACACGCCGACGCCGGAGCGAGTAGGATAGCTCCTCTATTCTTCGAATAGTCGGGCTAAAAATTACGTACATATTAAATAATTTACAGACACTTGGTATCTCGGTAGAGGGTCCTCATAAGGAATATCTGAAGTCTGTAATGTAACTGTAATATAAATGAAGACTAAAAGTTTACATTATACATATGGTGAAAACTTTATGGCAAGGTGTGAAGGTGCGCATAATAATGTTCTATTTAGCAATAATTTATACAGAAAATTAGCCCTTTCCCGTGACGGCCATGATGTCTGCTTAAACAAATCAACATTTCTTGTAGAATTCTTGTACAGCCATCAACTGGAAAATTCAGAGCAATAATCTGCAAGTCAAGCCGGAGTGAGTGAGTGAGCTGGGTTTTATGGCGGATCAACACAAAATGGTCATATATCGCCGAAGGTTTCACAAAGATTTTCTGTCTTTTTCATCTAGTCAAATAGGGACAAAACAAGCCCCACACCCAAGCAGCCATTTTATACATGAATCAAGATAACTTAAAGG
Organism: Mercenaria mercenaria; assembly: GCF_021730395.1. Classification (NCBI taxonomy): domain Eukaryota; kingdom Metazoa; phylum Mollusca; class Bivalvia; order Venerida; family Veneridae; genus Mercenaria; species Mercenaria mercenaria. The sequence continues at coordinate 21,942,191 of NC_069368.1, read as the reverse complement.
AATCTGAGGTACGGTCATCATAGGAATATTTCTGTGAAATGATTTTCAAACTAGGTCAGATATTTTCAAGAAGATTTCCTAAGTTTTTCCTTTGGCTGCCATGTCAACCAGAATTTTGCATGACTGATCTAGATCTGAAGGAATCTGGCAGGGGATCACACTAAGAACATTTAATGTGCATTTTGTTGTAACTTGCTTGGATGTTCCTTGAAGAAATTGTCAATGACAGACATCCAATGATCCTAAAGGTTCATGATGAGCACAACATGCTCATCAGAGCCAAAACAAACTATAAAAGCTGAAACAAACTATCAGAGCTGAAATAAACTGTGTTCAAAATTGAAAAATACAACCAATGTTAAAAATGGGAACCATAAAAATCTGATGAAAATCACACTGAGTGAAAACTAAAAATTACGATGTGTTTGATATTTTTTATGCATGTAGCTTCCTCTCATGTAAACTTCGGCTAGTTTAACCCTTATTCAGCTACATTTCTTTAATGGACTTGTCCACCTTTCAATTTGGACAGTACCATTAGCTGTTTAAAGGGGTGCTTACCTAAAAGATACAGACTGAATAGCGAACAGTGTAATCATGATCAGACTGCATGGATGTGCAGGTTGATCATGATCTACACTGGTCGCAAAAGCAGAATCAATCGTGTCTAGCATGATAAGGGTTAGTAAAACTGTATTCTACACTTACTGGATGACTTTTACTAAATTACATAACATCAGAAATAAACTTTCTTTGTCAACTTTAGACTTTACCCTTGCCAAATTTAATGTTAAATTGCAGACCAGTCAATTGTAACAACAATGGACTGGCGAGTTATATATGGAGTCTTGTTATAACATAATTTAACATGAGAAAAATAGGAATTTTTTTACACTAAGAATTCATTAGCATATTAGTTTGTGAGCAGAATTTTTAAAGCAAAGCAAAGATAACCAAAATATATCTAACACTGATAATCAAAACAAAAAGAAATAAACAAAAAGAAATTCCCTCAACCAAAGAAGGGGTAATTTAAAAGCTTGCAACAAATGGGACTATAATTTTAAGTATAAAGGAATCAGTCTGCTAACAATTTTCACAGACATTACACACATAATAAATAAATAATCAGAAAATTGTTTCAGGTTATTTCAAAATCTTCCCTTAAATTCTACATGCACATGTTGTGTTTAAACACAATAAACAAAATTATATTTTCAGGTGATACTGTTTTGTTTAACTTCACACCAATACATAATTTTAACATGTCCGAAACATTGCAAAATAATACTAATTTCACTCGGGTAATGGTAACATTGTACTCGTACTTTATCATAGATTCCCTAGGTAACTTCCTCAAACTTTAAACTAAAATCAAAGTATTAAATCCATTAGGCATATTAGCGAGCACTGAAGTGGAACCATCAACCACCCATAAGCCAGTTGGAAGGCTTTTTTGCATGAAAGAATTATACAATTAATAGGAGGTTTTGAATCTAGTGTTGAAAGGAAAATGATTCAAAGTAATTGACTTTAACCATTCTACCATGAAAGCCTACTAAACCTGTGGTAAAGATGTCAGCGCCACCTGTCACAGTCATTTTTATATCAGTCTGTATGTTTATTATAAAATAATCTGTCAACCAAACTTATTGTACTTAAAGAACTATAACCAGCAGTTTTGTTTTAACTATTTATTCAACACATAATTTTTTTATAAAAATATGTAAGAATCAACTCATATAGTCACCACACTGTAACTAATTAATGTAAATACACCATATTTCAAACATCAACCTCTCAACTACTTCTATGTAAGATACACAGTCTTTCATAATTCACCCATATTTCACAGAAATACTTCTTTTTCAGTAAGTTTATCTTTTATTTAATAAATAATTCAAAAGCAAATATGTAACTTCAGCTCAGATACAAAAAATAATATAGAAATGATATAAAGTTCTTTCACATCTATGTAAAATACTTGAAACAGATAAAAGATTAACCTGTAAGACAAATATTCATAAATAAGCTATAGATACCTAAGGTCTTAAGAAAAATTCACATTCTAAATTCTTTTTACAATTACTGCACCACTATTATTATTATTATCATTATTAATATTATGTAATATATGAGCCGTGCCATGGGAAAACCAACATAGTGGGTGTGCGACCAGCATGGATCCAGACCAGCCTGCGCATCCGCGCAGTCTGGTCAGAATCCATGCTGTTCGCTAAAAGTTTCTCCAATTCCAATAGGCTTTAAAAGCGAACAGCATGGAGCCTGACCAGACTGCGCGGATGCGCAGGCTGGTCTGGATCCATGCTGGTCGCACACCCACTATGTTGGTTTTCCCATGGCACGGCTCATATATATTCTGTTGTGTTTAACATCACACTTACACAATGACAGGTCATACGGCCACATTCCAAACTTTCATGATGGAAAGGAACCCCAGGTGCCCCTCCAGATAATATTTTAGGCATGTGGTGGGCACCTGGGTACAACAATGGACCTTCATAAAGGCAATAAGAAAATACTCTACATCCCAAGTGAAGTTTCAAACCTACACCATTTGAAGCCAGAATTCTTAACTCTTACACTGCTAAATTTCTATAATCAACATTCAACTTGGGCAGTACCATTAACTGTTTAAAGGGACGCCTACTAAAAAGACACTTACTGAATGGCAAACAATGCAGATCATGACCAGACTGCATGGATGTGCAGGTTGATCATGTTCTACACTGGTTGCAAAGGCAGAATCAATTGAGTCCAGCATGATAAGGTTAAACACTTGACCATGTACACCCTTCAATTTAACATACTTCGTGACCAATCATGTTTTGTCAACGCAGAAAAAATTACACTTTTTATAATATTACTGATAAGCTTTTAAGACAAAATTTCATCTTAAGATAGTCGGTATTTTGAGATAAATGATTCTGAGATATTTTTTAAACAATATAAGCTCATCATGTGACCTTACATTCAGATATGGACAAAGTAATCTTACAAAAAATCCCAAAACATTTTAGTATTCTTGTTGCTTTTTTTAAATTAAAAGTCTGCTTAATAACACTGACATTCTGTTTAACAGCTCACTGCAGACAAACTAGAATGTGACAACAGATTTGTTTTTCTGATGTACACACGACAATATATTCCGTTAATAAATAAAACAAATTTTACCTAACACAAAATGATATGACAGATTTTGTAAATGATTTTTTTTTTTTCAAATTCTGTATGCAACTTAATAATTTATCTTAACGGCCCCTTAAAATTCCATTAATTTCATTTTTCAAGAATTCCTTTTTATGCAATTTGCCATCCGCAACCCTGATCTGAGTCGTTCGATTTATAATTTTCCAAAAGGACGAACGTCAACAATCCCAATCTTAGTAAACTGCCAATGATTGCCAATCTGGTTTCTTAATAATGATACAAAACATAGAGTTATTGTAACAATGCTGATAAAATATATTTACAAACAAATGGAAACAAACGGAATACTGACGAATATGTGACTTTGACCAAAATGATCCTCAAAAGGTAAATCCTAGAAAAGGGAAAAATGGTTAGAGGAAGTTCATTAAATTCTTCAACAGTTAAAACATAGCAAAAACCCTCCTTGTTTTATATGTATACCTCTTCATCTGACAAAAAATATCTGAGAAATACCCAATGTTTAATTTTTTTGACAAAAAAGAACGGCTATGAAATATAAAACAAGAGCACCGCCTTGCGGGTGCTGACGCTCATCTGATTTTTTTTAGTGTAATAGAAATATTGTCCTACCCATGATTTTCTAAGTCTAAAAAGGGCCATCATTCTTGCAAAAAGCAGGATAGAGTTATGTTTCTTGATGTACAGTGTCCACTTATGATGGTGAAAAACTGTTGCAAGTTTTAAAGCAATAGCTTTGATAGTTTATGAGAAAAGTTGACTTAAACATAATACTCAACCAAGAAAATGATTTTCTAAGTCCAAAAGGGGCAATAATTATTGCAAAAAGCAGGATGGAGTTATGTTGCTTGCTGAACAGGGTCAGCTTATGATGGGGAACAAGTGTTGCAAGTTTCAAAGCAATAGCTTTGATAGTTTAAGAGAAAAAGTTGACCTAAACATAAAACTTAACCAAGAAATCTGATATTTTCTAAGTCCAAAAGGGGCCATAAATCTTGCAAAAAGCAGGACGGAGTTATGTTTCTTGCTGTAGAGGGTCAACTTATGATGGTGAACAAGTGTTGCAAGTTTTAAAGCAATAGCTTTGATAGTTTATGATTAAAGCTGACCTAAACATAAAACTTAACCAAGAAAACTGATTTTCTAAGTCCAAAAGGGGCAATAAATCTTGCAAAAAGCAAGATGGAGTTATGTTTCTTGATGTACAGGGTCAGCTTATGATGGTGAACAAGTATTCCAAGTTTCAAAGCAATAGCTTTGATAGTTTAGGAGAAAAGTTGACCTAAACATAAAACTTAACCAAGAAATCTGATATTTTCTAAGTACAAAAGGGGCCATAAATCTTGCAAAAAGCAAGATGGAGTTATGTTTCTTGCTATACAGGGTCAGCTTATGATGGTGAACAAGTATTCCAAGTTTCAAAGCAATAGCTTTGATAGTTTAGGAGAAAAGCTGACCTAAACATAAAACTTAACCAGGCAACGCCGACGCAGACGCCGACGCCGACAACCGCTCAAGTGATGACAATAACTCATCATTTTTTTTCAAAAAATCAGATGAGCTAACAATGTAAAACTCTCCTTCAAAAGTTTTTTTTTTTGTAAAAGTGACAAAAAATTCTTTTAGAACTGTTTTATGCAAGGTTTTGCCAAAATAGCCATACTTTGGGACATTTTTGTGATAGTTTTTTAGCATATAATCTTTTCTAAGCTAAATTTAGTCATATAGGGACAACAGTTACTATGGATGTGGTACAATATCTGTCAAACTTGTTTTGGTTGTTTTTTTTTTTTCATTTTAAGACGCTGATTTTATCCAATTTTTTTTTTGGCCTATTGTTCACACGTTAAATACAAATTTTCCTTGCCCACAGAGAATACAAATACCATCTTCTTTAAAAATTTACATGTCAAGAGCTGACCCTGAATCTATTGTAACTGTATATAGATATGGAACAAAATGTAATAGTTTTGCACTCAGTCCTTGATGTAGACTAAACATTATTCAATCAATGACACCTTTTTTTTCGTTCTATTCTGATATCCCAATATGTAGTCCCTATCAATGTAAACATTCAAACAGTGTGACAGTATGCTAGACTTTTTAGGAAGAACTGTAAAACTAGTGAAAAATGGAAGATGTATGGACCCATGCCCATAGAAAAGGGTAGCTAAACTGCTCCATTGTCTTAAATATTTCAAATATTCAATTCACTAAATTATCACTTGACGAAAACTTTTGTTTGATAGAGAAGCTTCTCCAGAAGTGAAAGAAGACATCTAGTCCAGACATAGAAATTATAATTGAGCCACACCATGGGAAAACCAACATAATGGCTTTGCGACCAGCATGGATCCAGACCAGCCTGCGCATACGCGCAGTCTGGTCAGGATCCATACTGTTCGCTTACAGTTTCTCTAATTGCAATAGGCTTTGAAAGCGAACAGCATGACCAGACTGTGCTGATGGGCAGGCTGGTCTGGATCCATGCTGGTCGCAAAGCCACTATGTTGGTTTTCTCATGGCGCGGCTCATATGTGCAAATTTATGATATCTATATAAATAAGATTTGCAATAAAATTTTGTTTGTTTTGGGTTTAGCACCATTTTTTCAACAATATTTCAGTTATATAACAGCCAGCTGTTAACCTGACTAAAAAGTCACAGTGTTCCTGGATTCTGTACCAGTACAAACCTATTCTTCACAAGTAACTGCCAACTTGCCGTCATGAATGTCAGTCGCAATGTCTTTTATCAAATCGCCTTAAAGAATATTTGCCCTACCCAGGTATTGAACTCGCGGCCCCGTGATCTGTAGATCTGCACTCTACCTATTGAGCTAAGTAGGCGGGCTTGCCATGAAAAAGTACTATATATCATGTTACAGAGGACAAGCGAAAGAAATGAGAAACAGCATTCAAATACCTTAAATATCTTATTAGTTATTTAGTGGTGATATAAATTTGTAGATTTCAACTTCTGAAGATGACAAGAATGAAATCAATTTTAATCATTTGTAGGGATTTAATATCATGAAAAAACCAAACTATGAAATCAACAAAAATTAGTCCCTCACAGATATAAACGATGTCAATCATGCCATATTAGCGAAATATTTAGATGATTCAACTTTCTATCTGCAATATACTCATCTGTCAGACAAAGTTTTCAGTATTACATATAAAATGGAAATAATTTATGATGAGACAACAGCAATGCCAAAAGCCTACCTCTAGATCTCTGTTTCTGGGCATCGTACATTACTGTCACATCTAAAACCTGTCAACAAAACCAAACAGAAATGTTTATCTCTCTACTTCAATTCAGATATATATTCATTATAGATAAAATGCAAAAATACTTCCTATATTTTAATTCAAGGTAGTCAACCCAAAATCGTAATCACTAATTAACATCTTACAACATATTGTCCATATGATACTTCTGCATTTCCTTGCTGTTATGGGAAGCAGTGAATTTGTTTGGGCTACAATAATGGCCAAAGAATACCAAAGGAGAATTCCAAGATTATGTAATCACCCAGAAATTTCAATGTCATTATCGTCTATCATTACTGTACTTAAAGACTGCTGACTGGACTGCAAAGTGATATTTGTATTTCTGTCAAGATCTGACCATACAACCTTTGTTTTCATTTCTGCTAAAAAACTACCACACTTAAAATTTCTTCATATAACTAACATCAAATCATTTTCGGAATTAAAAGTCAGTACCTAAATAAGTAAATAATTGTTGAAGAAGCAAACCAAACATTCTCAGGTTTATGGCTATCCAACCACATTCTATTAATTTTTCGGCATATTTTCACTCACCTTTCCATACTGACCAAAGAAGTTTCTGATGGCCTCTTCATCAACTCCATTTGGTAAACCACCAAGAAATATCTTCCTGTCTCCTTGTGGTCCTCCACCTCCTCTTGGCCCCTAAAATCAAACAATGAAAATGCCATTGCTGTGTTGAGTGATTCATGTTGTCCCTATGCTGTTTTCCTTATATAAGCGGATACATTTGTGGGCCAAAAAGTTAGTGAATTGCCATTTCCAACTATTTTGTGAGTGGAAACTGGAGATGCTTTTGTGAAAAGCGCATGTCTCCCATAACTGTCCCTATGAAAAATGTCTTGTTTCTTTAGATGGTTTAGACGAGTGGATCCAATTAGATGGTCTGGACAAGTGGATCCAATCAGTAATTCAAGGGCCATAATTCAGAAGTGCCTGGGCGGATTTGGCTCGTTATCGAACTTGGCTGAGTTCTTATCGTCAAACACATTTTGTTCAAGTTTAGTGAAGATCGGATGAGAAATGTTTGACTTAGATAGCGGACAAGAGTAAAAAGACTGATTTTTCTTTAATTCAAGGGCCGTAACTCCAAAATGCCTGGACCAATTTGGCAAGTTATCCAATTTGGCCGAGGTCTCATGGTAAACACATTTTGTTCAAGTTTGGTGAAGATCAGATGAGAAATGTTCGACTTAAGAGTGCGGACAAGAGTAAAAACGCCAATTCTGGTAATTCAAGGGCTGTAACTTCAAAATGCCTTGACCGATTTGGCTAGTTATCAAACTTGGCCGAGGTCTTATTGTCATACACATTTTAAGTTTGGTGAAAATTGGATGAGAAATGTTCGACTTAAGAGTGCGGACAAGCTTTGTGACAGACAGACAGACAGACAGACAGACACACACTTCAAGTTCACATGGTTGGTGTTTTACTGTAATTCTATATAAGATTTTAATTAGCAATTGAGATCAATAAAGCCGCATCTATGAAACAAGAGGACCATGATGGTCCTGAATCGCTCACCTCTTCCCACATGATCCAGTTTTGAGTATGACGTCGTTTTTTCTATTATTTGACATAGTGACCTAGTTTTTGAGCTCATGTGACCCAGTTTTGAACTTGACCTAGATATTATAAAGATAAAAATTCTGACCAATTTTCATGAAGATCCATTGAAAAATGTGGTCTCTAGAGAGGTCACAAGGTTTTTCTATTATTTCACCTATTGACCTAGTTTTTTAAGGCACGTGACCCAGTTTCAAACTTGACCTAGATATCATCAAGGTGAACATTCTGACCAATTTTCATGAAGATCCATTCAAGGGTATGGCCTCTAGAGAGGTCACAAGGTTTTTCTATTTCAAGACCTACTGACCTAGTTTTTGATCGCAGTTGACCCAGTTTCAAACTTGACCTAGATATCATCAAGATAAACATTCAGACCAACTTTCATACAGATCCCATGAAAAATATGGCCTTTAGAGAGGTCACAACGTTTTTTCATTATTTGACCTACTGACCTACTTTTTGAAGGCACGTGACCCACTTTCGAACTTGACTTAGATATCATCAAGGTGAACATTCTGACCAATTTTTATGAATATCCATTCACAAGTATGGCCTCTAGAGAGGTCACAAGGTTTTTCTATTTTTAGACCTACTGACCTAGTTTTTGACCGCACATGACCCTGTTTCGAATTTGACCTAGATATCATCAAGATGAACACTCAGACCAACTTTCATGAAGATCCATTGAAAAATATGGCCTTTAGAGAGGTCACAAGGTTTTTCTATTATTTGACCTACTGACCTAGTTTTTGACGGCACGTGACCCACTTTCAAATTTGACCTAGATATCATCAAGATGAACATTCAGACCAACTTTCATACAGATCCCATGGAAAATATGGCCTCTAGTTAGGTCACAAGGTTTCTCTATTATTTGACCTACTGACCTAGTTTTTGATGGCACGTGACCCACTTTCGAACTTGACTTAGATATCATCAAGGTGAACATTCTGACAAATTTTCATGAAGATTTCATGAAATATATGGCCTCTAGAGAGGTCACAAGGTTTTTTCTATTTTTAGACCTACTGACCTAGTTTTTGACCGCACCTGACCCAGTTTCAAACTTGACCTAGATATCATCAAGATGACCATTCAGACCAACTTTCACACAGATCCCATGAAAAATATGGCCTTTAGAAAGGTCACAAGGTTTTTCTATTATTTGACCTACTGACCTAGTTTTTGATGGCACGTAACCCAGTTTCAAACTAGACCTAGATATCATCAAGGTGAACGTTCTGACCAATTTTCATGAAGATCTTGTGAAATATATGGCCTCTAGAAAGGTCACAAGGTTTTTCTATTTTTAGACCTACTGACCTAGTTTTTGATGGCACGTGACCCAGTTTCGAACTTGACCTAGAAATCATCAAGATGAACATTCAGACCAACTTTCATACAGATCCCATGAAAAATATAGCCTTTAGAGAGGTCACAAGGTTTTTCTATTATTTGACCTACAGACCTAGTTTTTGAAGGCACGTGACCCAGTTTCGAACTTGACCTAGATATCATCAAGGTAAACGTTCTGACCAACTTTCATGAAGATCTTGTGAAATATATGGCCTCTAGAGAGGTCACAAGGTTTTTCTATTTTTAGACCTACTGACCTAGTTTTTGACCGCACGTGACCCAGTTTCGAACTTGACCTAGATATCATCAAGATGAACATTCTGACCAATTTTCATGAAGATCCATTGAAAATTATGGCCTCTACAGAGGTCACAAGGTTTTTCTATTTTTAGACCTACTGACCTAGTTTTTGACGGCACGTGACCCAGTTTCGAACTTGACCTAGATATCATCAAGATGAACATTCTGACCAACTTTCATAAAGATCCCATAAAAAATGTGACCTCTAGAGTGGTCACAAGCAAAAGTTTACGGACGGACGGACGCACGGACGGACGACGGACACCGCGCGATCACAAAAGCTCACCTTGTCACTTTGTGACAGGTGAGCTAAAAACAAAATATGATAAAGCGGCATTTAGAGTTTTGGAAGCCAGGACTAGTCAGAACTATATTTCAACCATGTTTTGTGTCCAACAGAGCTTCAGCATGTAGCCTAATTGAGAACGTATCAATATATCGCCGTAAGGAATTTGTTAATGTTCTCCATCCTCAAGTTTCATACATTAGTTCTATTTCATTTAAAGATAAAACAAGATATCCATTTATCATACCCTATTCATTCTGTTGTGATCACCACCCATTGGACCACCTCCTCCACGATTGGAACCCTTTGGGTTACAAGCTTTCGGGTCAACCTGAAATAAAACATTATAATTACACAGCAATTTGGAAAAATTTGTTTGAGTAAATGTAGCGGTCTATTGAGAAAGCAATATATTTGGACTTGTACTCACCTTTATCAATAAGTTATATTTGTCTGGAATTAATAATTAAACAGACTTGCATCAAGTTTTGTGACTTTACCATTTCACAAACTTCTCTGTGGCACCCTTTTATTATGTAAAACTTAATCACTGAAAGTCTTGACACAGAAAATAGATATATGTAACAAAAAATGTTCAAAAATTATAAACTTATGCAATCTTTGTAAAATTTTACCCTTAATCAGAGAAACTAAATGTCAGAATTTGACAGTAGCAAGCTAGTTTCCTGTAGGACGCTTTAATGTGGTGCAGCGCCATGCCCATTTTGAACGGCCGCCATACTTGGCCTTCAAACTGCCTGTTTAAGCCATGTGCCCTTTTATCAGCCTTGTGTATTTACCTTGACAATGTTCTGTGTATTGTACCATTGATTAGCAGCTTCAATCAACAGGTTGACACATGAAAGGGCAACCTACTGAGCACTCACTTGACATTCCGAGGTAAGTGCATATATCCTTATTTCTAACACAGTAACATTTGAAACTTATTCGTAATACATTAATTTTTACGCACCTGTCTCCCATCAACAATATGTGCTGGCACTGATAGCACAGTATCTACGCAGGAAGTGTCCCTGTATGTGACAAAACCAAATCCACGAGATTTTCCTGTCTCAGGATTCTTCATGACAACACAGTCAATCACTTCTCCATATTGAGTGAAATACTCCAGCAAACTGTCTGAAAATGGAAATATCACCTGCTTTAAAGCTGAGCTTGTTGACAAGCATTTGTTTATACATGTAAATAAAAGCATCTAAGAAATTCTTTCAAATTGCATTTGATCAAAATCAAAATTCACAAAAGTTTGCGCAGTATGTCGCTTATCAAGTTATGGCATACATCACATGTATCATCATCAGTTCATATCAAGACAAAGTGGCAATCTGACTAGCACTTGCTCTTCCTAAATATACAAAATGGGTTAAGTGGTAAATGACAGTAACCCTTGCCCATTTTTAATTTCTTGGGGTAGGGCCTGGGTGAAAGCACAGATTTGTTGACATTTTGTTTGGCAATGAATAAATACATTTGTATAATAATATTATATATCCAGAATTGTCTGATTTCGGATCAGTGATTACGATTTTTGTCTCATTTATCAATATGGAACTATGGATTTTACATTAAGTATCTTGCACCAGTTTTCCAAATTTTATTTTCCTGCACTTGCCAGAGAAAAAGCAAAATTTGAAAGTGAAACTGTGACTATATGATAGAAAAAAAGCATTTCATACATATGAAAAAAACTGGTTTTTATATTAAAGTCTCTGTCCCCAACCAAACTCTCCTCTATCAGATAATCTGTAAGTTTATACATACCTTTAGTTGTATCCCAGCTAAGGCCTCCAACAAACAGTTTTCTGCCAAAAGATACAAAAAAGTTATTATTTTGACAGTAACTAATTTATTATTAATGACCATCTCAATGAAATCCACTAATTTAAATACAACAAACCAGGTACCAGCTGCCACTTCTGGATCTACTTTCTCAGATTCATAAAACTAATAACAGCTTGAATATGATAAAGCAGGAGCACTGCATATAGGGGCTTATGTTTACCTAAGTATTTGCAATAAATACTAAACACTACCGCTATATAGCATAATGGCCGATACCCCCCTCACCGTAAAACCAGAAATGGGTATTTACTGGTGGCTTAGACCAGACAATGGGATATATCCCATCATGTCGATCTGAAGAATGGTCTAACAACTTGTTAGTAATAAGAAATGAAATAGCTTGTCAACCTCTAAATGTAAAAATCTTATAAATGTATTAGTACTACAGTCTAGCACAGGTACTCTGCAGCTGGAAATAAAGAGCCCTGTTGTGTTGACTACCCACAGTGACTTGACCATTATTTCTCCCATTTGAAATTCTTTACATTAATAGTCACCAAATAACCCACAGCTTTCGAATTAAGTGCTTCTTTAAAATATTATTATAGTCTTGATGCAATTTTTTCAACCAACGGAAGTGGATTGAACCGGCTTAGCAATGAGAACAGCTAAATCCATGAGGAAGAGCGAGATGGGGTGCTCAGACATGTGTTTTCACTTTCAAGACTCATTTACTTCCGTTGGTTGAAAAGATGGCCTGAGAGCTTACATGTCATTTCTTGAATATCATTAGGAATAACAACGTATCGGCCGCTTGAGCGCTGCTCTATCTATCACCATTATAAACCTTACCTGCTTCAATCGGCTGTAGTTTCATTATTCATTAATCAAATTACAATTGTTTAGTTTCATTAAATAAAGGAAAGATTTATCTTTTCAAATATGTAAAAATATCTATTGTTTAATCTGAGATTATGTAGTTTTATCTTGTTTCAGCAGTAAATTTCTAGTTTACAAGGAATTCGGCTGCCATTTTTGTTTCGAATAGTGTCATATGGGAAACAAAAATAGATGTACAAGCATCATACTATATATAAAATTATCAAACAAGGCTAATTTCTATTCATAAGCGGCCTCCGAAGGGGGTGAATTTTTTTATTTTCGAAAATTTAAAGCAATATTAAAATTTTTTTTTACTGAAAATAGGTCTTTTTTGGTGACAAATTGTGGCATTGTCTATTGACCGGACCTCACAGGACCCATTCTTTTTATCGAATTTAATCATTAAAGAAAAAGTTGATAACATAAAAATATATGTTTAACCTTGCTCTTTTTTGTGCCATCGTTTCCAAATACCCACCTCAGCAGGTGCGCTCTAGTTATAAACTTATAAACAAATTACTTCCCTTGACAAATACCCTTCAATTTTCCATTATGGATTTGCCCTAGTTTTCATATATGAATTTCTGACAGTCACCAGGTTTAACTCGATATAACTTTTTAACAGATAAAGCTATTAAAAAATGGTTTTCACCATTGTTTCTCTTAACAAGAGCTGTCCCTAATGGTGCCAAATGCCCCCGCAGCACCTTGACCTTTGACCTGGTGACCCCAAAGTCAGTAGGGGTGGTGTTCTCAATAAGTACTATCAGCATGTGAAGTTTGAAGGTCCTGGGTGCAGTGGTTCGCGAGTAAAGTGCCTTCATGCAAAAAGTTAACGTTGGCCCCTGTGACCTTGACCTTTGACCTGGTGACCCCAAAGTCAGTAGGAGTGGTGTACTCAATAAGTACTATCAGCATGTGAAGTTTGAAGGTCCTGGGTGCAGTGGTTCGCGAGTAAAGTGCCTTCATGCAAAAAGTTAACGTTGGCCCCTGTGACCTTGACCTGCTGACCCTAAAGTCAGTAGGGCTGGTGTACTCAATAAGTACTATCAGCATGTGAAGTTTGAAGGTCCTGGGTGCAGTAGTTCGCGAGTAAAGTGCCTTCATGGAAAAAGTTAACGTTGGCCCCTGTGACCTTGACCTTTGACCTGGTGACCCCAAAGTCAGTAGGGGTGGTGTACTCAATAAGTACTATCAGCATGTGAAGATTGAAGGTCCTGGGTGCAGTGGTTCGCGAGTAAAGTGCCTTCATGCAAAAAGTTAACGTTGTGACTAACGAACGAACTAACGGACGGACAGTTGAAAACTAATATGCCTCCCTTCAGGGGCATAAAAATAGACCTTTCTAACAGTATATGTGTGCCATTTATTTAAAAGAAAAGAAATTGTGTGTTATTGCTAATATTGGATTTAAGGCGTATAGATTCTAGGTTATCACTCTTCTGTAAGATTCATCATGATCTGGTTGCTATCCCAATAGTAGATTATGTATTACCTTACCCCAAAGACCTGATGTGTCCGCTATGGCCATTCCTTATATGTCTTGATTTTACCTTTCACAAGTTTGAGATTTCCGCGCATGTAGAATTGGGCGAAATCTAGACCAGTATAGGTTTTTCCCTTCAAAACCACCCTAAATATAAATATTTTTTCTTGAAAATTGACATGCACACGTAGATTTATATTTTTAATTACAGCTTAAAAGGATTTTTAAAAAAGATTAATTAGTTTATATTTCATGTCTAGATTTCGCTAATTTGATTAGATTTCACAAAATCTACTTGATTTCGCTATTCAGTCATACCGGCCGTTTTGGGTTAGTATAATCTTAATGGCGGCGCGTGGAAATATATTAGAAATATGAGTGTCACAGTTAGATTTAAAAAAAAAAAAAATTCTATACTTTGAATTTTATGATTTATAACCATAATGTATGTTATTAAAAACCATTTGTGTTGCAGGGATTTTTTTTCTTCTATCAGTCAGGGGTGTAACTGTTTCAAGTTATCGCAATTTATAACCCATCTGAGTTATTGGTTAAACTTCTATAACTTGTTTCAGTTATCATAAAATATTTCAAAGCCCTCCTGTGCCAATTCCTCATTTTGAAAGAGACTAATGCAATTATTTCCTGAATCCTTGACCTTTTATCTTTCCAGCTATGCAGTAAAATTTTTTACGCAAGGCTGATTAAGTTTTACGCAAAAGCTTTAAAGCTATAAAACTCTTAATATCTCATTATTATCCCATTATGCTCATCAGGTCATGCTCAGACTAAAAGAGAATTTGATTAACCTCAGTTTGCTACTAATTTCACTTTAAAGGTCACTTTGTGAGAACAGCAAAAAGACTTCTTTTAAACAAAGAACTATAAAATACACAGAATGGCAACTTGGGATAATCCCGCGTCATCTCGTGTTAGCGTGTTATCTTATTTCAAAGCGTTTGCCGACTTGATCAATCATGATCAGATCAACAGACGCTTACTGAAGTATAAAACTGGTGGTACGTCCGGCACGTAATAAACCAATTTGAGTCCTTTTTCAAACGAAAGCTGTTGATTTCTCAGACTTTCAATCATAAATTCATTCCTTCCCTGTGTAGAAAATACTAATAACATTAAAAATGCACCATTATCATGATAAACAAATGATCCGAAAGTAACCTTATTTCAAAGCGTTTGCTGACTTGATCAATCATGATCAACAGACGCTTACAACGAGATCTCATTCAGTTGTCACGGGATGTTGGCGAGATTTGTTCTGTATGCCTTTCAAGTTGCCGATCTGTTTATTTTATAGCTCTTTGTTTTAAATAACTTACCTGAGTTAACTATATTTTATAACTAATACAGGTTATAAAATGCTTGAAAAAGTGACTGAAATAGGTTACATAACTTAAAACAGTTACACCCCTGACTGTCTATATAAGGTACCCCTAAAAGGACCTTTTCCCAATTGAAAAATGCAACCTTTTTTCCCAATTATCATCCAAAAATTCCCCAAATGATTAAATTAAGTTTGCATTTTGATGATTGCAGAAGGAAAACTTAGTTACATTGACGTTCACCATGATTTAACCTTTCAAACAGTTTCTTTGATGATATTTACATGGAATTAAATGAAGAAGTATTCTAAATGATGTTTTTAATTAACTATAAAAATTCCCAATCTGAGTAAAAATCCTCAGCATGCCCACTCATTTTTAAAGTTAAGGGTACATGTACCCCCTGCTTTTGCAAAATAGGGGTACACTTCAAAATCTGGGGGTACACTACATGGTAGATCTGAAATTTTTCTATTTAACTACTGAAATTTGTATATACATGCTTTTTTTTCATGCAGAACTCTCGTGGGTGGGGTATAACAGATGAGATTTTAGAAAATTTAAAATGTTTTTTCCAAAGTTAAGATAGGAAATTTTGAATCATAGGACCCCTCCCAATATTATACTAAATATAAATAAGTTTTCAGCACGGTTCATGTATTCCCGATTTCGTGGACGGAACATGATTTGTCCGAAATAACGTACAGTCAACTGAAGACTGATAAAAATCGCCAATCAATAATAAATGCCCAAACTATTACAGATATGCAATGTGTATCAAAATTGCAGTTAAATATCCAAAAATAAAATACTGTTAACCTTTTGTTGAGTTTATAAAAGCTAAAATGCCTTTTTGCATTTTGTATCCATACTTTTTTTGCACACGACCCATGTGACGTCTGACTAAAACACTTACGAAACCCCTCTATGCGGCTGACAATTACGCCGAGAATTCGGTGATGGAAACGAAATTATCACGTCCCTGGACCGGATCTGCGTTTAAGACTGTACCAAACAATTGGCAAGTGCATGATGAAATAAACAGCGATTTGCCAGCTGAACAGGAGTTCCGAATCTCTGCGTGCATGTACCCCCAACAAGTGATTTTTATGCGTGCATTTGTTATTTTGTGCGTGATTCACGTACTGCAGTGCGTGAATGGGCATGCTGAATCCTGCTAATTTTCCCAATTTATCCGGTACCGGACCTTTTCCCAAAAGGGGAAAAAAATCACTGTGTAGACATGATGAAAAAAAAATGCAGATATATACGAATATTAGTGAAATGAGTAAGTTTACAATGTCATTTATGCATGTCCTAACATAAATTTGATGCCTCTTAAATACTTCCATAATCTTAGCCTATTCTAATAGGGTTGTCTAGGAATACAAAACTTCCGTAATCCTAGAACCGGAGGCTAGGATTACAGTACCGTAATCGTAGCCACTACCTAGTTTTTATGTCGAAAGCCCGATCGGGCAATGTTACCAGCCTGCTTAACCATATAAATCAAATGTTGTTGGTTATTTGGTGACTGTGTAGAATTTCAAACATGAGAAATAACATCAAATCGGCTAGTCAAAACAGCTGTATTTCCAGCTGCAAGGTACCTGTGCAGTCTAGCCCAATTTTCGCTTACCCCACCCACTACCCGCAACGCTCAAAATTCATGAGCTAGTTTTACTCTGCAGGATATGTTTAAGATTTTCATACTGAAGTAAAATTAACGAGTATATGAAAATAATGGCGGCTGCCATATTGGCATACCCAGCTTCATTTCTATCAAAACCATGCATGTTTCAGGTTTTTTTTCCCTTTGGTCTTGATAAATATTTACTTCCGGTAACGCGCCCTCTATCCAACGCTAGCCACGTTTCCCCGTATCATACCGTACAATTTGTTTTACACAGATCTGTCTTAGCGAATTAATATGTTGTACAATAGCAAAAGTTCCTTCTAGGGCACACCTATATAAATATAAAATGATCATCTGTAAAATTTTGGTTGCAATGTCTGTTTTATACTGCAAAAAATGTCGGGTAAGTATTTACGCTAGTTATTTGACATAAATTGTTAAATCCAACAACAAATTAAATCTGTTACCACTTTTAGTAGAGTAAATACGGCAAAAATTAAGACACTGACCCGGTCAATCCATTATGATTCGATGTGTGAATTTGTTGCGCATAATTAGAGGGTCGCAATTGGGTTTGTTTTCACATATTAACCATGCATTTGAAGGTAACGATAATATTTGGTTGTTTACATTTAAATTTGCTGATATATGTCTATCTGGTCGACTGAATGTACATATGTTATGTTCTTCACGAATGGGGAAAATAAAAGAATCAATCAATCATCCTCGGGTTTAGTATCATGTAGTCCATGGAACGCGTTCAGTCAGAGAGTCGCCTCAATTGAGAAAGAATAGCTTAACGTCAGAGGTTATTTCTAAGGTCACGGACTTTAATTGGCCAGCTTGTAATTACAACAGCTTCCGATATCAGTAGCTCAGTCAAGT
Source organism: Mercenaria mercenaria (assembly GCF_021730395.1). Classification (NCBI taxonomy): domain Eukaryota; kingdom Metazoa; phylum Mollusca; class Bivalvia; order Venerida; family Veneridae; genus Mercenaria; species Mercenaria mercenaria. Next base: position 21,924,157 of record NC_069368.1, on the reverse strand, counting down.
GTGACTTACCGAATTAAGATATTCCTTCTCAACAGAAAGAACAATTAAACACGTGGAAGAGTCTATCGTATAAACCTGCGTCTAGACTGTAGAATAATTGCATGCATTGATTTTGCTTTCGGCCCTGTGTATAAACTGCCCATGTTTAATTAATAAAATGTTTCAAACTCTAACCAAGGATTAAAGAAGACACAGAGCAAGATAGATAGATATCTTTATTACCACCATATAATGATGAGCACACAAACATATAAAACATGAACATTGCAGACAAAGCACAAATTGGAAATGAACAATACACAACAGTTTAACAATAAAACAGTATTTGCAATATTAGCAGTATTTGCAATACGAAACATTTAAACATTCGAGGCGTATATGGAAATTTCACTGTAATGAAGAAATCTCTATGAATCATAGACAAAATTTCACATTTATATACAACATGCCGCTTGTGCGGCCAACACTAAACCTTGACGAAACGAAATTCAAGATTTAAATAAGGCATGAAGACTAGTTATAATATGCACATGTGAAATTGTAAACATGGAAACATAAGAGAGATCTTCTACGGTTAATATTTCAGCAGCACATAAAATAAGTATAGTGTTCAATGTAAACAAGTAAACAACAGATACTTTTACTTGAACAGACTATTTCTAACTTACTAGTAAAACGGAAATACATAGTACATGCATTTTAAAAGTACCTTCCTAACATTTCACATGTCAAGCCTTGATCATGCAGCGAAACACTTTTGCACAGTACAGGACTATATCATCTTTGTCCAGAGTATTATTTTCAAATGAAACACAACCAGCCAGTAATTCAAATATTTGATCTATATGACTATGTGACATGAACCTTTTATAATAATCAACATTCGTCGACATAAGCAACTTCACCAAAAGTTGTCTCCGCAGAGTTTCATTTGATGTACAATATTGAATCTTGTGAATGATTACATTTTCAACCAACGAATCACATTTGTCACATATTGAACGACCAGAATAGGACCGGAGCTTTCTCAGTATAAATACGGCACTGAAACAGATCCTTTTTGAAGATGGAAGTTTACGACATAGGTTCCATAGGTAGCACTGTAATGTTTTTTGTATTATTTTAATTCCGGGATTTCACTAACGTGAGATAATAAACAAGAAAGACACTGATGTGAGCTATTCAAGTTTTATCTAAGAACTGCTTTTATGGCGGGAATTATATGTATATATTGCAGAGCTGGTCAGTGATGCATTCATGGAAATATTCTGATAACTTAAGGTCAAGGTTCACAGGTTAAATTTTGAAATAGAAATTTACCAATCGTTACATTTCCTTCTTTTTGAAATTAAAGACAATTAATCAAATTTTATATTTTAGTTTAGACCAACATCTGAATATAGCATAGATATAATATAACATTAGAAGTATACAAATAAAACACTATGACCCATTCTCCATAAATATACCTGGATAGAACCCTTCAAACATTCCATTACATAAATATCATTTATATTTTAGTCGAGTTTGTAAATTACCTAGTATAAGCAAAGAGCTATAATTTTATTATACTTTTTTTTGTATAAGCAACGAGCTATAAGTATTTTCTAGAGCGGATGTGGGTAATCCCGAACAGAGGGATAATTACGAACACAATTTTCCAACGACATTTTTATATTCTTGAAAGGCACAAGTCTAATCCACGGAGTCACATAAGTGATATCAACACATATTTTGTACCATATTGCAATAGCACTCTCTCGTATTTAAGGATCTGTGACGTCACCGATAACGTCTGCTATCTAAAAGTATTCATTGCATTCACTGTGCAATAGCATAAGTAAACCTTAAATTTGGCATTTAATTCGTTATTTTTGTTCAAATTTCTAGCCTGCACATCGCAAACAAATGTTTTTGTTCTTCACTTTTTAATTTCAATAAACTAGACCGAGAAACAAAGTGTCTTTATTTTTTTAACATACCGATTTTTCATCAATATATGAATGGATAATGTTATTATATTATTCTGTTCATTTTGTGACACATCCAGTTTTCAGATATATTTAGGAAAACAAAAAGATGCCCACTCGCAAAAAATATTAACAAAAATGTTTAGAGAGAACAGAAAAAAATCCCAATTGTTCTTCCTAGTTACCGTCATATATCAACACCATATTTTTATGCCCCCGAAGGGAGGCATATTAGTTTTCAACTGTCCGTCCGTTCGTTCGTTCGTTCGTCACAACGTTAACTTTTTGCATGAAGGCACTTTACTTGCGAACCACTGCACCCAGGACCTTCAATCTTCACATGCTGATAGTACTTATTGAGTATACCACCCGTACTGACTTTGGGGTCACCAGGTTAAAGGTCAAGGTCACAGGGGCCAACGTTAATTTTTGCACGAAGGCACTTTACTCGCGAACCACTGCACCCAGGAACTTCAACCTTCACATGCTGATAGTACTTATTGAGTACACCACCCCTACTGACTTTAGGGTCACCAGGTCAAAGTCACAGGGGCCAACGTAAACTTTTTGCATGAAGTCATTTTACTCGCGAAGCACTCCACCCAGGACCTTCAAATTTCACATGCTGATAATACTTACTGAGTACACCACCCCTACAGACTTTGGGATCACCAGGTCAAAGGTCAAGGTCACACGGGCCAACGTAAACTTTTTGCATGAAGGAACTTTACTCGCGAACCACTTCACCCAGGACCTTCAAACTTCACATACTGATAGTACTTATACACCACTCCTACTGACTTTGGGGTCACCAGGTCAAAGGTCAAGGTCACAGGGGTCAACATTAACTTTTTGCATGAAGGCACTTTACTCGCGAACCACTTCACCCAGGACCTTCAAACTTTATATGCTGATAGTACTTTATGAGTACACCAACCCTACTGACTTTGGGGTCACCAGGTCAAAGGTCACAGGGGCCAACGTTAACTTTTTGCATGAAGGCACTTTACATGCGAACCACATTACCCAGTACCTTCAAACTTCACATGCTGATAGTACTTATTGAGTACACCACCCCTACTGACTTTGGGGTCACCAGGTCAAAGGTCAAGGTGCTGCGGGGGCAATTGTCACCATTAGTGACAGCTCTTGTTGTAATTTGTTTCATCCGTTAGTGTTTATAATTTTAATACATGAGAATGTAAAAAACAATCTTCTTATCGCATAATTGAGTTTACTAAAATTTCAAAATGTGATGAACAACATATATATTCTAAAGTAAACTGTCATACACATTTCATATTCGGCCACATATTCAGTTCTTCGTTAACACCTCTGTGATATACATATGTTCTGTTTCATTACAAATGACCCCTTGGTATGATATATAGATATTTGACTTTCGGAGGTAATATTTAGATGTTATCTGATAAAACATGTTGCTAATCTAATGCAGCACCATTTTTTCCCTATCAAATCATGCATAAATATGTATTTTCACTAAGGAAATGTTTGACGGACACCGACCACAGCTGACATCTTAACCACCTCATTGGGGATCATCATCAAGTTTACGTCTTGTGTTTTGTGAATCAGTTTTTTAACCATAAATGTTTCTTTCGGCGTTTCGAAACTCAAAAATATTGTAATTTGTTATTAAGAGTTTAAACTGTTCTTCTGATGCAAGATTTTAATAGTATTTATTGCAGAATATTGGGTAATGTGCATGCAACATACTTTTTAACAGTGCTCTTTATTTGCTTACCCTGTTTTGAACCGTCTCGTTAAAAAGGTACGTCATTTTGTATATTTCCTTCATTCGTTCCAATATGTTTCCTTAATTAGTTATTGTTTCTTTTATCCATTCTGTTAACAGGTGAGACAATACAGGTGGCATGTTACATTTTAATACCCTTCGAAGTTTACTATAGGTAAAATGTTGTTATTATTTGCCGGCTTCGGATTGTTTGAAAAATGTGTAGGGAAACCCGTAGCATTCAATGAGACTTCAGCTGATTGGTTAAAAATGTGTTGCTTTGAATCATGAAAATATCCTTAAAATCTGGAAATATAATGTTTTCTGTGCATGTTGAAGTATTTTATAGCTGCCTGACTATATATTTAACTTTGAAATTAGCAATTTAGTGAAGTAAGTACTTGTTGGAATTCACCACTAAATTCCATGCACAGTTGAGGGTGGTTGTCTTTGAATGGAAATAGAAAAAAATGGATCCTGCATGCCCATGTAAAAATGTTATTTTTTTGTGTCTGGAAGGCTATTTGACAGGGTAAATGGCACATCATGTGTCAACAAATGTTTTGAGGTGGTCCCACAGAGTCATTTCTTACAATGTAAGCCTATGGAAAAATTAATAGCAGTGTCTGACATAAAGAAGGTTTCATTTCAACTGTGACTTAACTGTAGTAACAGGTACAGAAAATAGATTTTGCTTTTTAACATGCTTCTGCTGGTGTTTTTAGCAGAATCAAAGCTTTCAAGGTTGTTCAGTACTATAATTGCAGGAATTTAAACAAGTAGGTAGATACTTTTAGCCAATATCAAGACCAAACTTTCTATTATCAGTATTTCAAATATGTGTTTTCATGTGATCCAAGTGATATTTCAAGTTTTTGGTGTCTGCATGTATTCAGAGTTTTCTCATTGAGCAGGATATTAAGGAGGGGTAGAGTGTTGGACGAATGCATTGTTATTTTCTTGTAAATCTTTTATTTAGGTCTCAGCACATACTGAACTGGCTGTGGTTCCATGAAGATTTTTGAACAAGATTGTAGGAAAACCATGTACTGACAGTGCCAGAATGCTTACTGATAAATAAATGTAGAGGTATGACACTAAAAATACATAGTTATAGGCATACTTAATTTAAGTTTTGCCCCTACAACCTTCAAAATTGTATATATAATTTTTATCTCTTTTCCTTGAAGCAATTAAAGACTCAGCTAGATAGACATTGCTCTAGAATCACTTATTCAGTAAAATGTGTTGTTTGTGGGGTTCAGCTGGAAGTTATATTACAAAAATTAGTTATTTTACTTGTATTGTTTAAGTGGCCAGTCTTCAGTTACATTATATAGGCATTCTAAGGATCAAACAGTAGTCTGTTGTGTGCTGTCTTGTTGGATAGAGCAGGAGAGGTATTTGTCATATTTTGAACATATTTCTTTGGTGGTAAGTTGATACATACTTTATTTGCTTTCCAGCATGATGTACAGCTTTTATAACTCATTTTTAGTCTTGTTGTTAGTCAGGTTGTCAGAAAAATGCCAAATTGAGCCAAGGAGTTATCAGAAATGAAAAAGTAATACATATTTTAAGTGAATTATCTCCCTTTAATTGTTTGTAATTCTTATATTTCTGCTTTTAACTGTTTCAGTGAAGTATTTTGGGCTTTACAATAATTATTTTCATGCAAGAGTAGTTTGTCAGGCATTCTCAATTGCAGGTGAAAATAACCTTAAAATGGCACTTCAGAGGTGGCTGACTGTCATTTATTTGAGAGTACAGCAATTTTCAACAGCAAAATTGACATACCTGGCAAGATTATGCCTCCTTTTGCTTACATTTGCATCATTTTTATATAATTTGTTGTCTTTCAATGGGAAAAATGCTTATATCTATGGCATAGTGGCCAAAAACTGATGAAAAGAATATGCAGCAGAGGTCTGTTTGAAAGACATGTAAGGTGCAAAATGCTCTAATGACAGTGCCAATAGTGTGTAATCAGCTAGTGTTTATTTATTGTATTTTGAATGCTTAAGTCACTTTCAGTAATCCCCTAGGATGAGAAATGTGTTGATAATGCAGAAAAACACCGTTTTTGTATAGGTGGGGTATGAAAACAACTCTTTGTAGTAGCATTTATGCTTGAAAGTATATGTAAGTAGTATTTGGTTGAAGTGGACTATATTCATTCAATACAGGAGGAGTTTCATGTATATTGCCTCAGTATTGACTCCATGGTGATCATTTAAATAAGAAAATGCAGTTTTACTCCATATTTTCAATATAGCTGATTTAAGGCACTGTGACACACTATAGATAAAAGGGGACAAGAGGCATGGATTTTGGATGAGAGTAAAAATAACACATTTGTTACTTTGGTAAGTGTTTACTTTAAAATAATAATAGCTGAAATGCATGTATACAGAAATTTTATATTCTCTTTAGGTCTAATGTTGTTATTATTTGCCGGCTTCGGATTGTTTGAAAAATGTGTAGGGAAACCCGTAGCATTCAATGAGACTTCAGCTGATTGGTTAAAAATGTGTTGCTTTGAATCATGAAAATATCCTTAAAATCTGGAAATATAATGTTTTCTGTGCATGTTGAAGTATTTTATAGCTGCCTGGCTATATATTTAACTTTGAAATTAGCAAGTTAGTGAAGTAAGTACTTGTTGGAATTCACCACTAAATTCCATGCACAGGTTAGGGTGGTTGTCTTTGAATGGAAATAGAAAAAAAAGGATATTGTCTGCCCATGTAAAAATGTTATTTTTTTTGTGTCTGGAAGGCTATATGACAGGGTAAATGGCACCTCATGTGTCAATAAAAGTCTTGAGGTGGTCCTACAGAGTCATTTCTTACAATGTAAGCCTATGGAAAAATTAATAGCAGTGTCTGACCTATACTGAGATTGTCCTTGTCCGCAATTCGCGCATTGCATTATGGTATAACAACTGTGTGTTCTATTTATAGAACACGAGGGAGTGCTATGAATGCGAAGTTTTGTGGCGCATGTTTTCAAAATAACAGTTTAATAATATTTTATTGCTTAAGAAATACGGCAATACAATGCTATACTATACATGCAAATAAATCAACAAACAAAAGGAAGAATAAACACATGTAGTAATAAAATGGATATCAAAAGCAAACAGGTTGGACCACAAGTTATACCAGCATTAGCGGACGGCCCTTCCCTACACTCAGACATAAGGAACAAGACACGGAAGATTTTTATATTGCCGTCAAGCTATTAATACATCATGATTGCAGAAAATGTAAAAAAAAAGAAGAATTCTAAAAATGAAGAGAAAAAAATATTTGAATGAATCTAAAAAAGGCAATGGATACGTAGCATTGTAAAGTATTCATTCATATTGAATGGTAAAAAAAAAAATAACTAAAACACAGACTAGAGTTTATACGACAGCTTGCATGTACGTCGTTTTTGGTATTTCCATGTAAGTAATACGTAAAGATCTAAAAGTATTGTTTTTTTTTCGCTGACAATGTTTAGATGGAAATCTAACGTCACGAGTGTCCCGTGGGAAGGGAGTTAACTGCATTTCTCATAATGGAAAACATTGAAAGATTAAAAAAAAAGGCCGTTCGGAATTAGACACACGTGTCAATTAATATGTGGCTAATTCCAAACAATCAATATATGAGGAAAAGTTTATCCAAATTAAAGTATAGAGTTATGCTATATATGAAGCAAATAACTACAGCTAGATGAATGAATGAATGAATAAATAAATAAATAAATAAATAAATAAATAAATAAACAAACATGTAGATCTACTACTTTGTAAAACGAGTTCAACTTGCTTTCATTCAGGTTGGCTCATTTTAAACATTTGCAATATGATCTGACTCTGTTAGAGGAGGCGGCAACTCATGTGAGAAGCAATAGCATGAGCTTGTCAAGAGCTGCAAGCGAATTTTGGGAGCCAAGATAATTAACCATTTTGGTATGCATGGTATGCAAATGAGGATCTAATGCTGGCTCGTCTCGACGAGCCAGTATGACGATAGGATTTTACTATTAAATCTACCTAAAAGGCAGAACATCTCCTAAACCTGGCTCTCAGCTTTTTACTTTCATTACAGGTTATAACACACTAAATAGTTGTTGTTCTTTATTCTATATAAAATTGACCTATTTCCAATGACCGCAGCACACATCAGGACCCATTTTAAATTTCTGTAACTTACATTTTCTTGAAGAATATTGTCAGTGCTAACTAAAAATCAAAAGAAAAGTGGGGGGTCATGTTTGATGCAAGAAAAATAATTTCAGTCAAACACACAAACAGCAAAATCAGCTAAAAAATGAGACCTCAAATTATACTGGTGGTGTATGATCTAAGTTTCCATGAAAAATTTTGTCATGTTGTTATTTCATTATGAAAATGCTACCTACAAGCTGTCAAGCATAGAGTGGTCATGTGATTTTAGCAAAAAATTGCAAAGAAAATAAGGAAAATAGTTCTACAGAGCAAAAAAAACTGAGGACTATTTGTGTCCGCCATTATGCGACTACCATTTTTTTTTCGCGCCATTTTTATATTTAGTGTCTGTATGCCTATAAATGCAAGCCAGCAACCAAGAAAACAAAATAGCGTTTCCTTTACGAGAAGTGTCCAATCGAAAACAGGCTTACAAAAAGTGACCAATCGAAAGCTGGTTTACGAAAAAGTCACGTAATCCACATAGGCCGCAACCATCTTATACATGACATTACATGAAAACATCGATTTAATTTAATACAGTGGGTAATTGTTGACTGAACTGTTGAATAACTCAGGCTGACATTGCGTACTTTTATAAAGAATCCCTGCGAAAGCTAGAATTACAGTTTCACTAACTCAGTTAGTATTAAACTGACACAACCGCATGACATAAGTATAGTTCTAACATTTTGAAATGTAATTTAGTAAACAACAATTTAACAATGCGAATGGTTATCAATCAATGCCTGGAAATGTTAGAGAACAATGAACTGTGATTAAAAAGTAGCCTAACAATTTTGAAATAAAAAAATATGAAAAACTACTGATAGGCCATAAAAGCAATACAAAACAATTGCATGAAACAAGGTCGTGAGGCATTATGCCTCATACTACTTTAAAAGCGACGGACGCACCTCAAAGTCAGCTAATACCTTAAGTCTATATTAAAGACGAATATTCAGTGTAGAAATTGATGATGCATCTCAGTTAATACATAAAGCCTCCATTGTAAAAGACTGCATACTATAAAAGCTGCGGACGCACCGAAGAATCAGCTTTCACATTAAACATGTAGTAAAGAGGAATTTTGCTTTAAGAAACGAAAGACGCATCCCTGAGTTAGTTAATACATAAAGCATTCATTTAAGAAGGCTACATACTATAACAGCTGCTGACGTACCCCTTTGACAGCATATACATTAAGCATATATTAAAGAGGAATATTTGGAAATGTTGGACGCATCCTGGAGTCAATTTATACACAAGGCCTCCATTTAATTAGACTGCATACCATAACACCTGCGGCCACACCTCACAGTCAGTTTATATATTAAGCCTATATTGAAAAGGAATATACAGAATAGAAATCGAAGAGGCCTCTTAGAATCTTGATACATTAGGTCTCCACTGAAGAGGAATATATAGTCTTGATGTTAAATGACGCATTCCCGGGTCAGCTTGACATTTTTGGCCTCCAATAAAGGAAGTACATATTAGAGATTTTCAACTTACTTTGACGCGGACTGCGGACAGCGGACTGCGTACTTATAGTAGGGGTTTTCTCAAAATATTTAAAGGTTCGCAAGAAAGAAAACATACTTAGGGTATATATGTTTCTTTTACCTATATGTGTAGTAACTTTTGCCTTCACTGTACAAATTAGTGTATTGTGATATGATTATCTGCTATTATGCAATACCTACGTTTGACAATATATGGATAGTGAACAGGCTACATTTAAAACATCTAACTGCAATATTCAGATGTCATCTAAATACTACGTCGCATTTTACTTGCGTTAAGCAGGGTCTTCAATTATCCGTATGCTTTCACATTTTGTTTTTATATTTTGAAACATTTCTGCCGTTACTTAACCTCCGCGCGAATCGAGCGACATGACATGTGAAGTTCGAACCCACTGTACTATAATACCTTAGCTTAATATGTTCATGCATCAATGATATTACTTGAAACATGAATTTGAAGATAACGGCGATTCCTGGTTTTAATATGTGTCCGTCCATACAATTCCTAGACTAGTTTTTCCTAGCAACAAAATAAGAAAAAATGCGGTACAAAATATTATTGTGAAAAACAAATAATAATAAAGCATTCTGAATGAAATGAAAGTCCGTCTAATTTTTGTTGCACAGTATAAATACCTTGTTCCCGTAGATTTCTGTACGAAAAAGGTTATTGTTTTTCATTAATTTTGATGATTGTATCTAATGTTCGATAAAATAGAAGTTTTACTGAAATATCTTGAATGATTTAGTTCAACACTTTGTCTAAACATACAGGAAGTTCTCATACATGTATCTTTCAACCCCGTCGAAACGAGATCCAATAATTTACCATATTTTAGCGAAAACATGCTGAATTAGTCGTGTCTCAGCATATTTGGAAATAAACAAAGGAAATAGCCACTTTGTATTTTTATAATCTGATATCAGAGTTGCAAGTTAAAAGTTGTTTTAAATTTACTATCTTAAAGTGACTACTCAGTATGGATTATCAGTTTCAACAGGAATTTAATCTTTAAGTACTATTAAAACTGGCTGTCAAAATGTCGATCTAAAACCTAGCGGAGACCGAAAATTGTTTTGTGAATATTAGGCATGGGACGTGTCCAAGGTCAAATTCAGATCATATTTAAAAATGTTTTATGGCCAGTGCATGCATAGAATTGTCAATGAAATTACCATTTGAGCAATTCTGTGTTGTCATTTGATACAACCAGCTTAGTAGTCGAGACTAGCCTTTATCATAATTGACAAAGCCTTTTTAGTCGGGTACCTTTTCGAACACATGCATACATATTGTATGTGTAGATACTCGGCTTTGGGGAATTTGGACAAAGATTTAAACTCATGAAAACTCACGGAATATATTGGTTTAAAAATTTATAATGTAGCCATCTTTTATATCCTGATAACGTGGCCGGGAAAACTGAATTCAGTAGCGTATTAAAATGAATTTGTAGGGTTTGAAATCGCTCAGAAAATACATGTATAATACCAAGTAAGACAGTTTTTACCGCGGTGCATTAAACTGTCGCTCATCGTATCGTGCATATTCAAAATTGTGCGTCGTACAATAGCATTTCAGCGACCCGAGTGCAATAGTATGAAACTATGTTTCCAAAAGCACTATATACATTCTTTGATACCAAATATTCAACTAACTTGTAACATATGTTCTTTTGATTCCCTGATTTAAAAAACTGCGAACCTTTTGCGGCACAGGGGAAAAGTGTCTGTCTCCTTACCAGGTGGTCATTGGTTCAAATCTTTGATTAAAATGTATGTTGATCGTTGAATTAACAGCCGTTTTTACTGCTAGCGAATACTGGCTAGAACCTCACGAAATTGACTACAAACATATAAATACGTTGCTACACTTCAGATAAACAAGAGCTCGTCGAACACTTAATGTCCCCTTAATGCATTCAGTAATTGCATAAGGAACAGCAATTATTTGCTAACTGTTAACAAAAGTTCTACTGTTGTGGTTCAATGTGACCTTGACCTTTGACCTATTGATCTCAATATCAGCAAGGATCATCAGCTGGTCATAATCAACCTCCCTATGAAATTTCGTGATCCTAGGCCTAATACTTCTCAAGGTATCATCAAGAAAGAGTTTAACTGTTTCGGTCAATGAGACCTTGACCTTTGGCCTACTGAATTCAAAATCTATATGAGTCATCTACTAGTCATGACCAACCTCCCCATCAAGTTTCAAAATCATAGGCCAAAGGGTTCTCAAGTAATTGTCTGGAAATGGTTTAAATGTTCCGAGTCTCTGTAACCTTGACCTTTGACCTACTGACCTCAAAATCAATAGGGGTCATCTGCTGGTCAAGATAAACCTCTGTATCATCTTTCATGACCCTTGGCCCAAGCGTTCTCAAGTTATCATCAAGAAACCCTTTAACTTTTCCTGGCCAATGTGACCTTGATCTTTGATCTAATGACCTCAAAATCAATAGGGTCATCTGCTGGTCATGACCAATCTCCTTTTCAATTTTCCTGATCCTAGGCCCAAGCATTCTTGAGTTATTACCCGGAATTCGTTTTACTGTTTATGGTCACTGTGACCTTGACCTTTGACCTACTGATCTCAAATTCAATAGGGGTCATTTGCTCGTGATGAACAACCTCCATATCAACTTTAAAGATCCTAGGGCCAAGCAATCTTGAGTTATCATCCGGAAACCGTTTAACTGTTCCAGGTCACTGTCTTTGACATACTGACCGCAAAATTAATAGGGGTCATATCCTGGTTATGACCAATCTCCCTATCAACGTTCATGATCCTAGGGCCAAGCGTTCTTGAGTCATCATCCGAAAACCGTTTAATTGTTCAGGGTCACTGTGACCATGGCCTTTGACATACAAATCTCAAAATTAATTAATAGGGGTCACCTGCTGGTGATGACCAACCTTTCTATAAACTTTCATGATCCTTGGCCAAAGCGTTCTTAAGTTATCACTCGGAAACGGATGGGTCTACATTAAGACCGACCGACCGACATCTGCAAAACAATATACCCCTCCTTCTTCGAAGGGGGCATAAAAAGAATAAGTTTGCGATGTTTTGTTTTTAAATACGGTAGTCGAAAGAATTGAGTAGATAAATTAATAAAAAAGATATAAAAGATAAAAGGATATTTTTTAAATGCGCCCACGCTGTTAAGAATGCTTGTAAGACAAAATACATGTATATCGGTAATTCATATATACAATACAAAGGATATTAATAAATCTTATTACAGTCTTTTCTCGGATAGTATTACATGCTTAATATGCCGCTGTTCAGTTTTGCATAAAAAACGTATACACAGTTTGAGAAAAACCCTATAGTAAGTTCGAAGTCCATGGTCCGCAGTACGCGTCAAAGTAAGCTGAAAATCTCTAGTATAAAAGAAAAGTATTTAGTTTAGAAATTTAGGACGCATCTCAGAGTCATTTGATACATTAAGCCTCCATTGAAGAGGACTGCACACTGTAACAGCTGCGGACGCACCTCACAATCAGTTTATATATTAAGCCTTTATTGAAGAAGACTATACAGTATAGAAATTGAAGACGCATCTCTGACTTAGTTTATACATTAGGCATCCACTGAAGAGGAATACTTTGTCCTGAAGTTCATGACGCATCACAGAGTCAGCTTATATATTTTTGACCATTATTAAAGAAAGTACATACTATAAAAGCTATAGGAGCACCTACTGCATACTAAAAAAGCAGCGGACGTACCTCAAAGTCAGTTTATACATTATACATATATTAAAAAGAAATATACTGTATAGAGATCGAGGACGCATCTCAGATCCAGTATATATATTTAGCTTCATCGACGAGGTGTGCATACTATGAAAGTTGAGGACGCACCTCAGAGCGATTTGATAGTTAGACCTTATCGAAGAGTGCATATTATGAAAGCTGCGGACGCACGTCAGAGGCAGTTTATAATCTTGTATTTTAATAAAAGCTGCGGACATATTTGAGAGTCAGTTGGCACATTAAGCTTGTTTTAAGAGGAATATTCCGTGTAGAAATCGACTAGATATCTCGGAGCTAATATATATACCGGTATATATATTAGGCATCTATAAGACAGGATTGCATACTATGGTAATTGAGAACACACCTCAGTGTCAGGTGATACATTTTGCCACTTTTTAAAGGGCTACATTCTATAAAATCTATAAGTGCAGATCAGAGTCAGTTTATATTTTTTGCCTCTATTGAAGAAGACTTTACATACTACTAATGTAAAATCTTCGGATGCATGTTAGAGACAGCTTATATATTAAGCATATATTAATTATAAGAGGAACATACAGTATAGAATCAGTGTTAGTATATAAATTAGGCCTCTTTTAAAAAAAGAGGCACAGTTGATACATTTGACGTCTTTTTTAAAATGAATTCATACTATAAAATCTATGGATTCATCTCTGAGTCTGTTTATACATTTTGCCTCTTGTTAAAAAAGACTTTATACTATAAAAGCTGCGGACGCACCTTAGAGTCAGATCATACATTAAGCCTGTATTAAGAGGAATATTAAGTATAGTAAGAAATCGAAGACATGTCTTAGAGTCGGTTTATGCATTTCGCCTCTATTTAAGAACACACTATACATATTATAAAAGTTGCATATATACGCATCTTGTAGTCAGCCTATATAGAATAGAAATCGTGGACGCATCTCAGAGTCACTAGATTTATTTGAGAGAAGTGCATACTGTTAAAGTTGAGGACGCACCTCAGAGTCAGTTTACATATTTAGCCTCTATCTAAGAAGACTGCAGAGTGCTAATGGTGCTTGAGGCAGGTAATAAACTGAGGCATTATTTAAGAGGGCATTATGCTATAACAGCTGTGGGCGCCTTTCAGAGTAAGGTTAAATAGTTTAAAAGGCGGTATTAATGAGAAACGTACATTATATAAATCGAGAATACACCTCAGAGTAAGGTGATACATTTTAAGTCATTATTAAAGAGGAATACATTGGATAAAAGTTGAACTGAAATTTTTTTTATTAAAGTCTGTCAGAAAGTATGAGTATGCTGTATAGATGTGATTTAATTAATTTTTTCTGTATCTTATAGGAAACATTACACCACCAGTGTGTTGTCAGTTCATTTAATATCTATAATGAATAATATAAACGATTTACAAGCATGATACTAGACAAACACCCTTTAATATTGAAGTGTACATACATGATGCTCATCAAAAATCTCCCAACTAAGGAAGTGTAGAAACTGTCTGCAAAATTTTACCAGAAACTCATATCAAAAGTAATATAAAAACAATCTGACGGTCGCCCAAAGCTTTAACGTATAAAGTCCTCTTGAAAAATGACTTTATGTATAGTTTACTCGGACATGCATCTTCAATTTGCATGGTATACGTTTTACGTTATATTTTATAGGGGCGTTATGTATAATCTTACTACGATTTCTTCAATTTTCATAGTGTTAACCCTCATATAACCTTACTCTGTTCAAGCGCATCCTCAATTTCTAATACAAGATTAATTTTCTACATTACTCTGAGGAACTTAATTTTGACATAATGTATAATCATTTTTTGAGGTTGTATGGTGTATATTAAAAATTCCTCTTTAACTTAGGCGTAATGTATAACCTTACCCTGAGGTGCATACACAACTGTTGTAGTCTAAATTCTCTTTGAAAGTGATTTTACATATAATAATCTTACTCTAAGATGCGTCCTTAATTTTTAAAGTATATAGTCCTCTTTAATAGAGTCTTCATATATAGCCTGACTCTGAAGAGCGTCCTTAAGTTTCAGAGCATATGGTCCTCTTTAGTAGTGACATAATGTATAACCTTTCTCCAAGGTACGTTCTCAATTTCTGTAGTACATGACTGTAATATTATATTTATCTTTAGTTCGGGCTACAATTGTAACATTACTCTGACGTGCGTCCACAACTTTTATATTGTATGTTCCTCGTAAGAAAAACTTTATGATAAGCCTTACTCTGAGATGCTTCCTCAACGTTTATAATATATAGTCCGTTTAGTTTAAACGACATTTATTTTGAAACATACAAATAACATGAACAACAAAATTTACAGTTTAAATACATCGATTTGAAAACAAGCTAGTAGGTTATATAAATTCTTTTCCAAGCCTTTCAATAGAAGTTTAATGTATTACCTAACTCTGAAGAGCGTCCACAGCTTTTCCAGTAGTAGGGTCTAATACAGGCAGACTCTGGGGTGTTTCCTCGATTTCTATACTATATTTTCTTGACTTAATGTTCAACCTGACCCTGAGGAGCGTCCTCAACTTTCATTATTTACATATACTATAGAAATTGAGTACGCACATCGGAGAAAGGTGACACATTAAGCATATCTTATGGAAGTTGAGGACGCACCTCAGGGTAAGAAATGGAAATTAAAGACGCTTTTCAGAACCACCTTTAGAGCAGGCTTATTCAATTAAATGTGTCCATCACTTTTGTTGACACCCTCCCCCTCAAATAAAGAGCAATATGAAAACAAGAGGGCCATGATGGCCCTATACATTGCTCACCAGAGTTGATCTGGTCTACTGACCTAGTTTTTGACCCTACACGACCAAGAGTTGAACTTGACCTAAAGACCATCAAGACAAACATTCTGACTAAATTTCATAAAGATTAATTTACAACTGTGGCCTCTAGAGTGTTCAAAATTTTTCTTTGATTTGAACGGTGACCTAGTTTTTGACCCCACATGACCCAGATTCGAACTTGACCTATAGATTATCAAAACAAACATTCTGACTAATTCTCATGAGTTTCAAACTTAAATTGTGGTCTCTCGTGTGTTGAAAAGAATTTCCTTTGATCTGGCCTAGTGACCTAGTTTTTAATCCCACATGACCCAGATTCATACTTGACCTAGCAATGATTAAGACAAACATTCTGACCCAGTTTCCTAAAGATTGAGTCAAAATGTGGCCTCTAAAGTGTTCACAAGCTTTTCCTTTGATTTGACCAGGTGACATAGTTTTTGACCCCACATGGTCCAGATTAAAACTTGACCTAGAAATCATTAAGTCACACTTTCTGACTAAGTTTTATAAATATTTGGTCACAACTGTGGCCTCTAGAGTGTTAACAAGCTTTTCCACTGATCTGACCTATTGACCTAATTTTTGACCCAACATAACACAGATTCAAACTTGACCTAGAGATCATCAAGACAAACATTCTGATTAAGTTTCATAAAGATTGGGTCACAAATGTGGTCTCTAGAGTGTTCACAAGGCAAATGTTGACGGACGACGCACGACGGACGACGCACGTCGACGGACGTCGGACAATGACCGGTCACAATAGCTCACCTTGAGCACTTTGTGCTCTGGTGAGCTAAAAATAATAAAAAGAAACAACAGAAAAACAAAAACAATCTTCTTCCGCTTATTTTCATTAAATCCTTAGCAGTATATCTAAATGATCTATAAAATGGGTTTTTCCACCTTTATCTACTGAGAAAATCATATGGGTGTTTTTGTTTTCTTTTTTTTTTCTTTTTGCTCTAAAGTTTCGGTCGTGGGGGTAAAGCACGTGTTGTCCCCCGCACTATCATGAGAAGGCAAACCTCCTCGCACTCTGCATGCTGTTATGCAGACTTTTTTTTCTGGAGCAGGAATAAATGTGAGAATGAGTACTTTACATGTTTGTTAAACCTTATTATGTTGACAAAATATTTAAATGCAGATAAACCTCGCATATTTCTTAGAGGTCCGAAAACAGGTATCTCCACGGTATTACGGTGATTAATTTATCGCCCGGGTTCGTATGTGCCTTTAAATCAACATTATTTTCAATCTAAGTATCATCGATGAGTACTTTCAATGCACTTAATGATTTAAACGTCTTATTCGTTTCTAGCCATTGGTTGCCACCACGCAGACAATTTGATCACAATATCATCGCTCCACCTACATACTACGGACCGCCTATAAAGGCATGGTGCGTCCGATTTCCTGACTGTAGAGTGCGTCTTCGTATGTCTACGTAAGAGGAACATGGCTGAAATGAGCCCTGGAAAACGAAATTAATACAGAATATTTAGGCAAGTACTGATTACCTTTACTGTTTACAATACAGATGTTCATCTGATATCAATAGCTATACAAACAACTTATAGAATCTTGAATATTTGACACATAAACGTGCTAAATTATGATTTTATATATTTCTGATATCAAAACAAGGACCTCTCTCACGTGCTTTTACCGGAAATTCCTTCAATAGGCTAAAAAGATATATATATTTTTTTTTGGTTGGGTTTAACGTCGCACCGACACAATTATAGGTCATATGGCGACTTCTAAAAAGATATAAGCGTGTACTTATCATAATATATTATAGATTATCTGTAAATTTACATTTAGAATCCAATCTATAAATTTACAGATTTTTCTATATATATATTCACATCTGTCCTCAAAATTATCCCAGTTTGAATCTAATTGATTTATTTGAATAAAGCTCAATTGTGAGTTTCAGCCATTTTTGTTGACTTCTATTTTTTTTCTCCAGGAAATTCAATCATCAGAAATGTCTGAAATACCATTAATTATGCATGCCATAAGTAAATAGATTAAATTTAAGGAAAATGTGATTTCCACAGTTTTAATACTCTCAATCTTTACATTTATATAATGTTATCAGTAAAGGACTTTGGACACTATCATATACTTGTGACCTACATTTTGAATGCAAAATTCTCTTTAAGTATTTAAACAATACCAAATCATCTCGAACAAAATATAAACCATTGTGATAGTTAACATATTACAGCAGAGACTGGCTTGTATCAGTTTTTCTCAAGATGGTTATTTTTATTTAATCTAGGCCAGGGTATATTTTTATTTGAAAAAATAAAATGTTTAATTTCTGTAAAAACATTATGTCATCACTTTACGGAAGTTTCAAAAATATGAATTCTAATTGAAAACTAATTTTTTTGCAAACAACCTGTTCTTTATTTACACTTTACTTTCTTATCTATACACTGTTCATAATGTATCCGAAATGGCAGTTCTTCGTGGGGCTTGCCTAAGGAAGCGGTATCGGCAAAAGTTAATACAAGATGAGTCGGAATGCAACCCCGCTAAATATAATGTTGTGCAAAGCCGGGCTTTCAGGCAAAGCACATTCGAAATATGTCGTTTGTAAGGCTAAAGAAGAAGCAGGCCACTGCATAAAAAATACACCTGATGCTCGGCTGGACCTTTTATAGTTCGTTTTCGAGCCTGGCCGTATATGTATATGCAATCTGCATGGAAAGCGACTTGAACATCACTTTCTTGTCATCACCATGAATATGACACCGTCACTGACATGACCTGCCAAGAAGCTACTGTTTTTGACATATGCATCACAGGCATATCAATGCCAAGCGTTACTTCTGTTGGATAGACTATAGTCAGGATCAGATTAATTGCTATGCACATACAGGTATTGCCTCTTTGCTCTTGTATTTAAGCCTAGTCTGACACAAAGAACAACATTCAGTTCAATTTTCGGAAAGGAATAATGAATGCATGTGACATTTAGTATGTGTTTAAAAGAAATGAATATTAACGCACAGGAAAAAGATGAAACATAAAGAAATGAAAAATATTTAAAAATAAATAAAACATCTAAAAGTAAATTATCAAAGCCTTGAAACGTCTGGTGGTTGCGGATTTTGGTAGATTTATTTTCTGTTTAACTGTTGTGTACCTCGATGCCTTTCGTTTACATTTGTCCTCTATTTATCTATTTACTTTGTTGGATTTATATTTCGGTAGAATTACGAAATAGGTCATATTGTGACTAGTATGACATTCAATGTGGATGTATGGATAAAGCTCTGGCTTGCAAACACAGCGTCTTTTATTGGTAGTATTTTTGCTTATGCTGATATGTAATACATCTACATCTACATCTACTGTGTACTGCCCGACAATCAATTCTAATTATAACTGGGAGGCGCTTGTCTGGGACAGACTGTTAAAAGATAAGAAAGCTCATTAGGTGCAAAGTTAAAAAGAACTACAGTTACTAAGGTAAAAATCATAGGTATAGATAATAAGATTACAGTTGCCAGCCTCTCAGAATGAATATAATCAAACTCTGGCTTAACTTTATGTGTAGGGGTAGACCATTTCAGGAAGAAATTGTTCATGGAAAAAAGAAGAATGATATTGCGTATGAGATTGTGGAATCAAGTAGTTCTGGTTCCTTTTATGTATGAGGTGGTTATGGTTAACTGCAATGAGACTGTACTTTATTTCAAAAACTATCATAATGGAATTTTTAATGCGTTGTTGCTCAAGGGTTTGTCATCTGTAATTTTTCAGAATTTAGGTGACACTGCTTGTTTGACCATAGTTGTTACATTCGTATCGAGCTGCAGATCGTTGAACTCGTTCAGTTTTGTATGTGAAGGATTTTTGCCAAGGGTACCATATTGAAGAGCAGTATTCAAGCTGTGGGCGGACATATGTGTTGTGACCTATTTCCTTTACTTTTCTGTTTTTTTTTGTTTGTTTTTTTTTGACATTTCGTTTGATGAATCTAAGTGAGTTATTTGCTTTTTGTGTGATGTTATCAATGTGTTTTGACCAAATGAGATCTTTATTTAGTGTAACGCCTAGGCGTTTAGCAGCTTCTGTAAGCTTTAGTGAAATATTACTGGGTGTATAATTGTAGATGATAGGGTAACCCTAACGCTAACCCTAACAATTACCCTATCCAAAAGTACCCTTTGAGAAAGGCCTTTGAGAAATGACTTGATCCAACGGGATGCTAAAGGATGGACTCCCAGGGTATCGAGCTTATAAATCACTACATGGTCAACCTTTCCAAAGGCTTTACTGACGTCCACGATGACGACGTCAGTCTGTTGTCTATTCTCAAGATTGTCATATAAGTCTTGTGTGAAACTCATAAGATATGTTTCACAGCTACGCTTTGACCTGAAGCCATGTTGGTACTGGCGAAGGAGATCATTTTTGTCAAATTGTGACATGATATTTGAGACAAGAATATTTTTTCATGAACTAAGAGGCAATACATGTAAGGGATATGGGCCTATTGTTACTTGGATTTTGGACCTTTCTAGTAAACTGATACAACTGTTGCTCTCTTCCAGTCTTTTGTGACTTAACCTTTTTCAGAAGATAGTCGTAATATCATTGTTAATGATTAGGACTATCCCTTGGTGAAGCTCTTTTAGCAATCTTGGTGATATTTCATCAGGACCAGAGGCTTTATTCGAATTAAGCCCATTAGTTACTTGTTCATACCCTTTGAAAAGACAGATACAGACTGTTTATTGGGGATATTTGTCTTTGTGACCGAGTCGGTGTGAGTTAGGCCCTCATACCTCAAGCTATACCACAACTCTCTGTTTCGTTACATTTAATGAACTTTTTGTTCTACACGGTAGCGAGTCTCCAGGAAAATGTTCGATTCCAGATAAGACCAATATGAGGTTGTTATTTCCTTTTGGATCCTACATTTCTGTATTATATCTTTTACTATGTAAATGCGTGGCTCTGGGGCTGTGTTTTTGGTGCTCTGTGCTTCCGAGAAATCTACCCTTACCTATTATCTTTTGGAAAGGGTTGATTGTTTACCTTTTTCGAGTTTGAATATATTTTGTCCCGTCTGCGTATAAGTCTGAGGTTTTGGTGATAACCAGCAGAGATCCGCAGGTGTCTTCCTTAGTTTGGATGGGATGTGTTAATCAAAAGCACAATAAAAGAATATAAAAAAATAGTTATGTGTGACCATAATTCAAAAGTCTTGAATAAGACATTTTCGTTTTGGGGCAAATGATTTTGGGCAAATTTTAGTGTATATGCCCCAACGAAACCTTTACAACCTTTTATTTAGTTCAAGTCATCTAAAGTCTATTTTGTCACATTTACTGACTGCATCGTCGTTTCGGGAGCGGAGGAGTATGAAAGAGAGAAATGTTGCTAAAATAAGATAAAATGTTATATTGTTCTGTATCACCATATGTGTGATCACTTTCCAATCGACCTCTCTGTCTTTATTAAGATATGTGGTTTCGATCAATTTTGCTTTAAACAATTATTTGTCCGTTTCAGGGCTATACTTATCTCAAACTGTATTTGATGTACTATATTACCACTGCAATACATTTATAAAAATGTTAGCGCCGCCTCGTTTATTGTGCTTACGTTTTAAATTTATTCAATTTCAATTAAAATCAATAATGACAGCTTTGATCCGTGCCTAATTGTCTTTTATGCAATGACAAAATAAATACTGACGCATGCGTTGTAAAATCTTATTTGTGGCAATTATTCTTAAGGCTAAACATGGCGGCAATGAGCACTGGGTATTAGGAGAAGATTACACAGCCTCATTAAATAAAGACAACTAAGAAAATATGGACCCTTCAGCCATTTTAATTTAAGTTTTAGTACATAACATAACAAGAGCTGTCTCCATAGGATGACACATGCCCCCGATGACACTTTGAATGAATAGTTATGGCCGATGTTAGAGTTTAGGACCTTTGACCTACGGACCTGGGTCTTGCGCTCTACACGTCGTCTTACTGTGCCACACATTCATGCGTAGTTATTTTAAAATCCATGCATGAATGACAAAGATATGGACCGGACACGCCCATCAATGCACTATCATGAAATATGACATTTAACGTCTAAGTGTGACCTTGATCTTTGAATGAATAGTTATGGCCGATGTTAGAGTTTAGGACCTTTGACCTACGGACCTGGGTCTTGCGCGCGACACGTCGTCTTACTGTGGTACACATTCATGCCCAATAATTTTAAAATCCATGCATGAATGACAAAGATATGGACCGGACACGCCCATCAATGCACTATCATGAAATATGACATTTAACGTCTAAGTGTGACCTTGATCTTTGAGCTACAGACCTGGGTCTTGAGCGCGACATGTCGTCTTACTGTGCCACAAATTCATGCGTAGTTACTTGAAAATCCATCCATGGATGACAAGGATATGGACCGGACACGCCCATCAATGTACTCTCCTGAAAAAATGACTTTTAACGTCTAAGTGTGACCTTGACCTTTGAGCTACAGACCTGGCTATATGCCTCCCTTCGGGGGCATAAAAAGGTTTTCCGCGGAGTCGTAAAATGACTTACAGGAAGCATTGAACATATTGTTTGGTATCCAAATTCCGTAAGAAGATATGATATATATTTTCATTGTAGGTATTGGATTGCGATTTTGGTATTGTTCTTTAGGACCGACAGTTGTTAAGTTGGAATGTTTAAATTTGATAATTCAATGTTTTCGAACTATAATCAAACTCAGTTATTATATAGAATTTCAAATATCATAATCCTCGACATCAGAGTTTTATTTTAAAATACATGTTAGCTTTTGCATAATAGCATTTTACTGACATAAAATTATTTAAGCAGGCAATTTCTATTCATGTTTTGATTTTTAAAATTTAGCTGATTAAAAACCAAAAATCAAAAGTTCCCATCAGTGAAAACATTATGATTTGATAATACATGTATTAATAACATGTTTAAGCATTATATGATTAAATAATAAGTTAAGAAACGCCATCACAAAGAAAGTGTATGTATTAGAGGAATAAAGATTAGAAAAAAAAAGTTCAATTAAAAACATTGCCATAAATAAGTTTGGCTTCTATTTCTGCTGGGCTTTGTTATTGTCATTTAAAACCAAGGTCGCATATTCAAGTATCAAATGGCTTGCAGTGGATATGTTAAACCATCTGTTAACATATTTACCATTCGTTGTCAAAATCAATGTAATTAGATATATCGGTCGATCAATCGTTCACAGTAAAAAAGAAGAGTTAAAAAGGTTGTCAGTATTTATATTGTATGCAGTAGCAACGCACAGCTACAGATGTTACTATTATTCAGTTTTGTATGTCAATCAATCGAATTTCTGCTGTAAATATTTTCAGAAAATTCGTAACATATATAATAAATTCCATGTCAGTGAAATCCATTAATACTTTTATCATTATTCTATGTACCGAAAGTAATATTATTTGCTGTCCAATTGTATTATCGCACAAAATCTCAATTTTAGCGGGGAATATGCAACATTTGACAACCTTTCTCATCAGAAAACATAGGTCAAACATTTATATTGACGTAAAAATATCAAAATCGGACTACAAACAATGATTAATACATCCATTTTAAGGTAGTTTTGCACGTTTGGTAAACCTAAATTGATGGCGTAACGTCATTTATCCGGAAAAGGTAGAGTAAAGCCTGGTTTCGGCGAACAGAATTGAAAATCATTTTCTGAATTAATGCCAACCAGTGAGTAAATTTATTACTATGGCATTGTTACTATCTTTCTAAAGTTAAAACATGATATTAAAACATCTGACAAATTAAATTATTCAAAATAATGTCTTAAAATAAGTGAAAAATATGCGGTTTACTTTAACCGTGGTCAAATATCTCAACAATAAGCACATGGACCTACACATTTTATTTCACCACCTTATAGGCCATATGTTTATTTACAACTGTGAGAAGTTTCATTGAAATCTACAGTGTAGAAAAAATTCTATTCCCGGAAATGTTATGAAAGTTCTGATTTTCCCATAGACTCCAATTATAAAAATAAATTGTATGAGGTCCAAATGTTTCGAATCAGTCAAGCAAAAAATCAAGCACACGACCCTATCTTTTCTATTTGCTGAATTTTCCTAGTATAGTGTGAAGTTTTGAAAAATCAGAGTTTAATCAAATTCTACATTGTAGAAAAAGTTTTGATTCTATCTAATGGAAAGGTATTCATTTGACATCATTATTCTTTCCATATAATATTATGGGTATTACCGTACATGGTAAATTAGTGAGTAACAATCATAGCTTCTAGACATGTCGCAATAACCCACTTGTTCTTACTTAACTAACAAAACAGCTATCTTACTGTATCTTAATGTTCTAATATTTTATTAATCTTATCTGATGCCTGATCTTTTGTTTAATGCTTACTATATAGTTTATTCACAATGATATGTATGCTCATTTTTTATGTCATATGTCATTTAAAATGTCTCAATTTTTGTCGTATTTGTAAAACGCATTTGAATATGTTTTACGTAAAAATAGGCGTTTAATCAAATAATTTAAAACAGTTTCAGTTTCAGATGGCCGTTATATAATATGAACCTTGGCTTGAGCGTAAAAATGAAAACTTTACCTTAAAACTCCGTTTTGAAATGTATCTAATAGATTTTTCCATAAATACCATATTTGGTATTGCCAGTATAAAGGAAAGAATGACGATATCACTGTGAACTGTTTCTTTAAATTCAAATTGTTGTTTGTAGTGAGATTTTCATTTTTTTTCGCTGGCTTTTATAATTCATTAAATTCTTTCTAAATACATATATTTTGCAAATGTTTGATTTTCAAAATTTAATTTTTCTTCGAGACTAAGAATCATACATACCCAGCATTCTAAAGATTACAGTAGTAGTAATAGTGGTTGTAGCAGAAGTAGCAGCAGCAGATGCAGCGCAAGCAAAAGTGTTCTAGTGAGGTAGTTGAGGTAGTGTGGTAGTAGTTACTGTATTTGCTTTTTAATCAAGAAAACAGCTTTAATTTCAAGACAAACATGTATTTCAATTAGTAAAAATCTTAATGATGAACATATCTATTTGTGTAGATTTTAAAGAAATATGTCATTGCTATGTTTGCTAAAATAATCTGAACGATTACATGAATCAACAAATACAGTCTTTTTATTTAAAAATAGGAAAATTGACACGCGAGCTCTATGAATGATATGTAGTAAGTTTCTTGACCAAGGATCTAAAACGTGTTATCGAAATACGCTGTGACTAATAACGAAGAACAGAACAGTTGTGAAAGACAGATTCAGAAAGTCACTGCATTTTTGAGAGTTGTGTATCTTACATAAACAGAGGTCAACAAATTTTGCTTTAATTAACTCTTGATATATTATGTCGCTATTAAGTTAGTATATGTATTTTAGCTGACAATATTGAAGCACTTTGAATAATTTTTGCTCTATTTCTTATAGTCGTTTTCTGCTTTATCGTCCACATCATATCACACAAGGTCTATCACTCTGACAACACTATTTCTTGAAGTATGCTTCTGTTTACTAAGAATTTACGCCTAGAGATTTAATGCTTTTCTGTCTGTCATTATCATTACGTAATTCTATTTTTAATCACAGCATTAACATTTACATTAAATGACACAAGACCCTCTTTCAGTAGCAATACATGAATTATGTTACAATTTTTAATAGAATTCCAAGTTGACGTTTTGATGTACTTCCAACCTATCTCTTTTTCACTATCATAAATCAGTCATTATTCCGAGACGAATACCCAGTGCAGCACGGCTTCTAGGCTTCAAGTATGCGAGAATGACTCTAGCCGTTAATAATTCGTCAATTTAGTCCAGACTTAAAATAGCTGCCCCATATTATAAGCACCATGTGATGATCATATGACGCAAGGTCCATAAATCTGCCTCAATCCGATTTTACTTAAATTTCGGATTACGCTTTTAATGAATTTTCAAGAGATTGCAGATCATGTTCAGTTTGCACATCCCTGAAGTCTGATCATGATCTGCACTGTGTAGCATTCAGTCAATACCTTTTAGGTAAGCACCCCTTTTAACAGTTAATGGCATTGTACAAACTGAACGATGGACAAGTTCGTTATAGAAACTGACCAGGGTAAGGGTTAATCTGAACAATTGTTTCACTTCATCACCACCATTATAAAAGATAAGGTCCATAACTGTGTCAAAATATTCTTTAACTAATGCCTCTTTTGTACTAAAAATTCCTGGTTAATGTTTTTGTGCACTATGTAATGACTATATCTCTGCTATTACTGGATAAATCTGATTCACACTTAAACTACTTTTTCCGCATCATATTATTATTATTATTACACCAGATTTATATAGCGCCCTTTTCATGATCAATTTCACGTTCAAAGGCGCTTTACATAGTTCAGATGCAGCCACACAGGGAGCATAATTCATCCTCTACTAGTACAGACACAGAGCAATCTGATCAGAGGGACAGAGTGAGACAAAGCCCCCATGAAAGAGAGATCAGAAATTAGATACAGGCTTGTCCGACTAACTTAGCCTAGCTCGTTGCAAATAGACAGCCTGGTTCTTTAACGTGCCCAGTGTATAGCACTGATACACGCAAGGATTGCCTGGGTTCCTGAAGTTCACCTCTAGTTGGGTGGGAAACACTGAAAAACGTTTCTGAAAATTCCCGAGTAGTTGCCGGGGATCGAACCCCCGACCTCAGGATTGGAAGGCCAGTGTGCAAACCACTGAGCTATCCGTCCACCCTCATATGACAAGGTCCATTAGTATATGATATGTTTTCTAGGATTAAAACATGTTTAGGACACTCATAATTTCCAATTGTTTAGAACTTATTTAAAGCGATTCTGCCTATTCAGAAACTAAAGATATTAAATACATTGGTTCTTCTGAAAAATCAAAAATGTGTATCGGGTGGTGGTGTTTTTGTTTTTTTGTTTTTTTTATTTGGAGGTGGGGGGGGGGGGGGGTCAATGTCTGAGATTTGCCCTATCTTCACAATGTAGCATCGAAAGTGCCAATAGCGCTGTCTCATTTTGAAAGCTCTTGTTACAGACTGACCTTCCTAGATAAAAATAAATATACAATAAACCTGTTTTTTTAATATACCGGGGTTATGTAGAAAATATGTGTCCAGGAGACTGATCTTAAACATACAAACGGTCCTGTAGCTAACATCTTTTTCTAGCCTTTGTAGTTACATAATTAGAGATGACGGGTCAACTACAGCACTTTACGTATTCAAAATTAGTCGCCTGTGAATAATGTGTGATGGACACATAAGGGCACGGATTATGCATTAGAGCTAGAATTACATGTAGCACCAACCAATGCCTGGACATCTCGTTTTTATTTTAAGTTATAAAAATAAATTATTCTGTATATCTCCAAATATCATTAAATAGATGCCTAAAGAAAGAAATGAGGCGTATACATGAATAATTTAAGTTAAGACGATAGTTAAAGATAAAACGTAAGAATACATTTCATGACATAGTTATGTTCTATGTCCTCTTATATAGCATTTATTTTGCTACACAAAAATAGTCTTTATGTAAAGAATTAATAATTTGAAAACAAAAGGAATTATTGAAACGATCCGCAATTTTGGTTCGGGTTTCTGCTAAGCTGTATTCAAATGTTAAAGGTCGCACGAAAGTATGTATCCATTTACATGTTATGAATAACAGTAGACAGTTGTCTATTAATTTCAGAATTTAATATATCATACCACAAAGCACACCCAGCTAATTATTAAAATGTATTGCGGAACAAAAGTCAAAACACTTAATATGGAAAGTGTTATTGTCGTGACGAATATCATACGAAAGGCTGATATTGCCTTCATAAAGTATTGTGAATTATACTTGGCGATGTAATTGAAAGAAAATTTGTCGTATATTTAGATGCAATAACAACATTTTTTTACAAAGACAGGTGTCCTATCTCATTTGTCTTATTGAACGGATATTGAATCACTTTCCTGTTGCGCATAGTTTGACATAAGTGTTATTAGACAAAATGTCAGTGAATACTTAATCAAAATTATGCATTATTATTTTGATAAGCACGTGTTAAATCCGTTAATGTTTACAACTAAATCAAATAAACGAGAAAATTGTATGGGGAGTAATCGTATTTACAATTTCCAGATGCCGGTTAATTGTATTTTTCCTCAAGTTTTAGGCATGCATAAAGTACTGAAACTGCAGTCAATTAAAGCTTTATTTGCAATCAAACTTTTAATTGTCGACGAACATTACAAAAGTTTATTCTGATTTTAAAACTAGCTTTTAAAAGGTTAATATGTTGACCTACTCTAGTAAGGATTATTTTAAATAAGTGCTTCCTCAAAATAAGTCATCAATATTTTGATGACAAAAAGTGTATCTGCACTCCGCTAGTTAAAAGCTCTAACTAAACTCCAAGACATATTTATCTTGACTGAATGTCATGTATTACTGTTAAAGTTGGTGTATGACATATATCAATATATTGCCCAAAAGTTATGAAATTTGATCACTTGATGTAAAACATAACGGACAACTACAACAAACTGCACGCGAACCCTTAAAATGTTATAATAAGTCACTGATTATCAGGGGACTACAGCAACTTCTACTGAGCAATAAAAGGTACTTAGTCCATTAACAAAAGATATACCTTGCATCAGTGTACTACGTTCTGTCCAACAACTTCATAAAATCAACGAAAATAAATCGTAAACAACAATTTGTTTCGGTATGCGTGAACTCCTAATATTTACACGAGCACTTTAACTTTTGCATTTACACATTCTGCTGAAAGCAACCAGCGCCTATTATGCCCTACACTGGCTCTAATTAAGTGTAAACGAGGGCCTTTGCATCCGCCTAATAATTTCAAAAACCCTGTAACAGAGAAAGTGTTTACACGTTAGAGGAATATAGGTTTGATAAAAGTTCAGTTGAAAATATTGGCATTCATCGTTTTGGCCTCTATTTCTGCTAGACTTTATTGTTGTCATTTGAAAACAAGGTCATACACAATTAAGTATCAAATACCGTGCACTGAATAAATTTAGCCATCCGTAAACATATCTATAATGCCGCTAAACAAGGTAATTAGCTCTATCAGTTAAATCGTTCAATTATATCAGTTCATAAATCAGAAGTGTCGGTATAGACGTTTACATGCAGTAGCAAAAATACCTAGAGAAATTAGTAGCTTTATAATGTTAAAGCCCTGTTCCGCGGCTATTCAAATTCTATTGTGTGTATGCAACTCATGATTACAATACGTAACAATTAACGGCCACGCGCCGCACTTTAGCACGCAAAACCACAGTTACTTTATATAGAATTTTATATAAAATTGATTCTATTCTGACAGGTGTCACTGTTCATAGTCAAGATTTTCATGCTTTTTCAATGACAATTTAAAGGTAGGACTAGAGGAGGTGTTTAACGTTAATGGTGATAATTTTCTTTTTCTGAATGTTCTAAAATAAACATTCATAAAATGATGAATTTCATAGAAACGAACATTGTCAATGCTATTACAAGTAAAGGGTCATAATGCCATTGCTTAAAGTGTGGCTGCCATACATTTTGTTTGGAACATACATTGAATTTCTTTCCGTGTTGAAACTTATTTTTAATAATAGTTTTCTCACATTTGTCATTTAGCACGAAAAAATAAATTTGAAACTCGGAAACCTAAGGTTCGTTTTATTGTCCTGTAGTTTGAGTTTCATGAATGATGTACCGTATGTTTTTATAAATAATCTAAAAGATATTATTGAAATAACCGTGTAACTGAAACGAGGGATCAGACATCATTTGAAAAGTTTCAGAAAGTCTGATGTCCTTGTATATCCATAAGTCTGGCATCAGTACTTGATAAGTCGGACCCCATTTTTGTTCCAATTTCTGTTAAAAGCTTCGATGTATTTTCACCCTATCTCCTAAACCGGCATCTCCTCCTAAAGCGCCTGCTCAATTTTGAAATAATATCACACAGCTGCTCCTTATGTGACCTTCTAACAAGTTTAATCAAGTTACTTTGGTTCATAAAAAGCATAGCCGCCAGGTGGAATGGTCACTTTTCCTTTTATGTATAAAATATTACGTGAAACTGCCAGCCCGATTTTTGAAATAAATTTACACAAATGGTCCTTGTGTGACCCTCTACCAAGCGTGTTATAAACGTCAGAATTTAAAAATCTTCCTGTCTTTCTAGAAAGATTGTTCAAATAATTATGATCCGTCAAAAACATGGCCACCAGGATAATAGTCACTTTTCCCAATATTAATATAGTTGAAATTTGAAATCTTTTCTTGTATGAAACTGACGGCCCGATTTTGAATATTATTTTGCACACAAATGGTTCCTGTTTTGATCTTCTACGAATATATATATATATATATATATATATATATATATATATATATATATATATATATATACGGGAACAATTTCACATAAATATTTCTTGGATATTTGGCTACCTTATCAAATTTCTGCCCTCGGTTCAAAAATTGACATGACCATGTGTGTGACAATTACATAATATAGGCTAATATGATAGAAACTTTAAATATCTTCTTCTCCTAATCCATAATTGCTAGAGAGTTATTGTTTTTATAAACCTAGCTTTGTGCTTGTAACATCATGCTTTATAAACACACTTGAAGCCTTTGACACAGTCGAGCGCTTAAGGGTTAGTGACCGTATTGTTATATAAAGTTTCGATTAAATTTTTGATGAACGTTCACTGTATTCCTACCATTCTTAAATTGATTTAAAGCTAAACAATTGTTGATAAACAATTGATCCACATCATAACTATTATATAATCACAAGGTTTATTTCTCTGGACTTTCTATTTAATGTTTTTGTACACATTCACTCTATAATAGTATATTATTATTGAATGAATCAATTCGAACCGAAACTAGTTGTTCTACATCATACTACAATGTCCATGAAATGATATTGTGCGTAACAATTTCTGTCTTAGGTGAGGTGGTGGAACTTATATCTCCCGGCATTTTTATCTATTTGGATTTATCATGTCAAATATGAATCTTTATACTTTCAAGCTTTGTTTCCTGTGAACAATCTGTATTAAAGGTATTAAGAAATCTATACATTTCTCTACGACTTCAAAAATTTCCTGATTTCAATATGCAGCATCGAAATATTATAGAGATGCTACAATAAAGACTTACTTTCCTTAATATACAATAACAACTTAACTTTAATATTATGGAATATCATTTTATATCTACGTTAACATACGTAGGCAAATATGTGATGAATAGTCTTAACTCAAACATACAAACAGTTCCAAGACTAACATCTCTCTCTAGTGTTTGTATAGCCATGTATTCCTTATGACCTGATAAGAAATAACGGGTCGTGTAAAACATTCCCTGTATTCAAAATTATCGTCTGTAAGTAGTGGGGTCTAAGGCGGAATTAGATCTAGAGTCACCTGAACTACCTACCAATGCATGCAAATCTCATGTAAAAATTCGTATATTAGAATAAATGATTCGAGATATCTCCAAATATCAAAACGTTCCAAAGGACTGATACCTTACAATGGAGTAAAACTTATATGTGAGTATTCAAAGTTAGTAAAATTGTTTAGAATAAAGTGTAAGAATATATTGTATGGCTTACAGTACGTACTATACCCTTTGTAATGGAGAAAGTATTCATTTGAAATTATTGGCATTCATAACTCTGGCTTTATGAAACAATGTATCAACATACATCGTCTATTAATTTCATAATTCAATATAGGATTCCACAAACAACAACAACCACAACGACAATAAAGACAGAACACTTGATTTTTAAAATGACTTTGTCCAAACAAATATCAAACAAAAGGCCCGTATTGCTTTTATAATGTATCGTGTATTTTAGTTGGGAGGGGGTGGGGGTTGTATGTTTAAGAAAAGATATTTCGTATGTAAATACGTAATGAGAACATATTTTTTCAAGGACATTGGTCCACTTCATCGAAGTAATTGAAATATGGCGTTCTATCTGATTAAATGTCGGAGATACGTTTGGGTTAAGACAGATCTATTTTGGCAACACTGTACTTCATGTTTAGCTAGATGTAGTAAATACATGTACATTATATCATTACCTGATACCTTATATAAATTCCATGCCCATAGGAAGTTATACATTTAAACTCTGATATCATGTAACACAACACTTTTTAAATGGCTTATTCGCTAATAGTCAACCATTGGTCCTTGTCCTAAATACTATGTATCAGATGAATGTAAATGATTAAAATAGAAAATACCTTAAAGATAATTCCATCTATTTGAACTGGGTCTAGTTGATATATATATCATGCAAAATATAGTAACAAGAAATAAATGTGTAACGAAAGCGTGTATATGTGTGCGTTCGTATGTGCGAGTGTGCGTGCGTGTGTTTATCGTCTTTTAATCAATACTTTATATAAACGACATTGCCTAAATGCCTAACTTTATAGTGCTGGCTCTCTTCGCAGTTTCCACTTTTCTCTATTTTGATATCCCATCCAGTCACATTATAATGACACTGGGCTGACTGATCCTAGAAATATCCTCTTAATACTGAGCGCCATGCGTGGAAGGCGATAGTACCATTTATCTCGAGGCCCCGAGTGAACAATCGACTCCCGCACTCGAACCGGGCGCTCTACCACTAGCCTTTATATTGATTGAATACTGATTAATATTAAATGCATTTATATGGACTTTTTAGTTTGAAACTCATCATCCATAGTTATGAAGTAGAATATATTTGCACTTGGCTTAAATCAGTGACTATGCGTTGTTTTCCTTTGTAATTAACACTATCCGGTTTTTACTATATTATTAAACAGTGAATGTCACACACTACGACTTACGTTTTAATTTATATGGACAGACTGCTTGAGAATATTGTAGCAGTGTATTTATTTTACTAAAGTTTAACAAGTCTTGAGTTTGTTGAAAAAATATGACACAGACAATATTGTCATGGTGTTAAGTCCATAAAGAAGATGTTTCTTAATTTTCAGTAATACATGTTTTCAATTAATTTTCAGTACTGTGAAGAACAAAATGGCGAGCAAACCGAAACAAAAGAAACAACCGGAAAAGGGGGAGGAGACTCGGTACTATCAACGAATAATTGTTATGCTCATGAACCTTGGAACAGATACTTTATTAAAATTGTTCAAGAGTTTGATTCCACAGGGGGATGTCAGTCTCTTTCTTGACTCAATGTTTAATGAAGTTGAAAAATTAAAGACGTCTAAAACAATATCTGCTGCTGAATATAACCGTATTTCGAAACGTCCGCTTGTCGGAACAAAGCTTGACATCGCAATATTGATAAAACTTATGTTAGAATTATTGCCAAAGAAGTTACAGCAGGTATCAAGTAAACTTCTGCCGTTCACAGCTGATCTCCAACGGTTGAGAAGAATCCGAAATGAGCTGATAGGTCATAGACCGGCAGCAACAATTACAAAGAAGGAGTTCGATTATTATTGGGAAATGATTAGCATTATTCTGAAGAGGATTTTACCAAAGGACCAGTCAATGGAGGAACTCGATAAAAGAATGGAAAATTGCAAAACTGGTACCGTATCCGATGCAGATGTGCAGAAAATGCTAGAGAAGTTTGCTAAACTGAGTAGTTTAATAACGCAGGTAGGCCTCAATTTGATTATGTTAGTAGAACATATAGGTACCGCTTTGTGTGTCAGTCAGGTATTTTTGTCCGGCGTGTAACGTTATAATTACAATATTATTATTATAATGAAAGACATATCACAACCTACTGACTTACCTTTCCTCCCCAAGCAATTTATTTAGATAAATCAGGTATGATAGAGCTAAACTAAAAGATGACAGAGAGACCATTTACGTTCAGACCCATCCTGAAATATATTCAGTCAATCTTTTTTGCTATAAAAATTCAGAATAATAATAAGAAATTACGTAAGATTTATCTATTTCGCCAATTTATTAAGAATATAAATGATAAAGATTTCATTTTGTTCTTGTGAAACGCATGCCTTTTCCTACTTTGTAATTTGTAATTGTAATTGCTATAAGCCTTGGGTAATGTATTATGCTTACTATATAGAAATAACCTAAACTTTTACTTAATACATATTATTACATTAATTCAATAAAAATGTTTTGATATTAAATATAATTGCCCCTATTCGTTAATAATGTCTGTTAAACTGTTCGGTTGTTCTGATTTTTTAACAGTAAAGCTTGTGTTTTATCTAAAGTATTTTTGTTTTGTTAAACATCATCTGTTGTTGTAAAAAATTAGTACATTAATTCTTTTCAACCATACAATTTAATAATAGAACGAACACAAGCTTTAATTTACCTGAGGAACTTGACGTTGTAATAGTTTAGATGTTGACCTCTACTTCATTTGATATTATTTGCAACAGTTACTTTGAACTCCTGAAAAATTCAACAACACATTGTTAATTTGCCTACAACAACAAATGTATGACAAAGGAAAAAAACTATAGACAAATGCACAACACCAAACAATGAACTACAGCAATATTTATCATTCAAGTGCATGCCCTTCTTTATTTACTGACATATATTGGATTTTTAAAAAATGCTGCCCTGACAATAGTAACTGACAAAAACCCAATCTCTTGCAATAATTTAAGATATTCCTTACTCTGTCTAAAACAAACACAAGTATGTACTGTTCAACCTTTCTTTCTCGTGTTGAAACGGTTTATACTGATAAAGTTATGAAACTTGCTTGGTTCTTATATAATTATGCTGTATAACTGTTACTTATTAAAATTAAATTCCAAAATAAAGAAGTATTAAAGATTCTATACTGCTAATAATTAGTTTTGTATGATCAATATTATAAACACTTACTTAGGATTGTTATTTAAAAATACAGATGTATAGAAAAACAAATCTGTTTAAATTGCCAAAACAAATATATAATATGAACAATAATTGGATAATACTAACATACTACAACCTACAGTATACCATGAGGATTGAATAATCTATAATACTAAAATGCTTACTTAAAGGGAATTCCTATAGTTTTTTATGCGCATCTTTCTGCGCAGCCGACACTTTCTGTGGAAAACTGAAGTGAAGTCAACATTTGTTGAAACATTTGACAGACAATCTTAAATATGAGAAATTTTGAATGAAATAACATTTTTGATAAGTTTTATCAGTTATCAAATGTTGTTGATACTGGTTTATGTTGTATTGACAAGTATCCTGCCTGACAGGTATCTTGCCATTTTTGTGGTTGTGACTTAATACTGATAAGACAATATCACCTTTCAGATTATTTAGTATTCAATTATAGAAAGTATTAAGAATTTTTAAAACTTCTTTTTAACATCTAGCAGTTATACATGTAATCAATTTGGTCAGGTTCGCGCCATTTTTCGTCCAAACAGGTGTTGTATTCAAGCGGTCTTAACATAAAATTTAGCCTGGTGACCCATACATTTTAGCCAGTTTTATGCTCACAATACAATTATTCATAAACAAGAAAAACAGAAAAAAATTCTATGAAACAGTTTTTTTCAAAATTTAAAAAAATATTCTTCATTATGGGTTTTTTTTCATTGAAAAAAGTTCACAAAAGTGAAAAGGAAACAATTTTTTTTCATTTGTACCCATTATTGTAAGGATATAGTATTACAAATATGATTATGATATCAAATAAGTATATAATAAAATCTGTAATAAGAATAAACTTTATTGTGCTGTCTTGATGTATATTTTGGTTGGTATTTATAAAAAAGCAGAAAATTATGAAATTGTTAAAAAAAACTCGCTGGCAGTTTTAACAACAGTGGGTGTGTTCAAAACAATTTTTCACAAAAACAAGCCTGGTGACCCATTATTTTATTTGTTCATTGTTTTCAGCACAAATTTTCCTATCATATATGTGAATTTGAAAAAAATCTATGAAAGGAAAAAAATCTATAGGAATTCTCTTTAAGATGGAATATTTTGGACATTATACTAATTATTGGTAGTGACATATGACTATCAAACAAAATAAGCTTCAAAGCTCTTATTTGACCAAAAAGGGATGGGCTTGAGCTTATGTTCCATTTAAATATTGAGTGCCAAGCGAGAAGTGCTTATCACATCTTTGGTATGACGCAGCTAGGGGACAAATTCAGACCTCTTGCACTTGAAGCAGACACGCTCAACAATTGCGCTATTGATTTTGTTTGTTTGTTCTGGGTTTAACGCCGTTTTTTCAACAGACTTTTTGTTATGTTACGACCGACAGGTAAACTAGCCAGTGTCCCTGGTTTCTGTACCATTACAAACCCGTACTTTGCAAGTAACTGCCAACTTATTCACATGAATCAGAGGCGGATGACAAATGATTTCAGACACAATGTCTTTTATCAAATTGTCACGGAGATCATACGCCCAGGGCTTTAACTCACGTCCTTGCGATCCGTAGATCAGCGCGTTTCCTATGGCAATCAAACCTGTATTAAGTGGTGGATGCTTAAGATATTAGGCAATCAGTACAAAACGGCAGACCTTAATGACCCTAAGAAATTATAAAAATGTTACTGTATTAACTGTATTAAATAAGAATATATACATTTTTAATCATTACAGTTACCACTTTAATAATATCTGAAGGTATATATATATATATATAATATTGTATAATATAACTTTTCTTATTAACCTCATTATATATATAAAAATGTTACTGTATTAACTGTATTAAATAAGAATATATACATTTTTAATCATTACAGTTACCACTTTAATAATATCTGAAGGTATATATATATATATAATATAATATTGTATAATATAACTTTTCTTATTAACCTCATTAAGGATTTGAATTTCTACAGCTAGAAATTAGTAAGGCACTGGAGACTAGTTTAAAAGTGTTTATCTCACTTATTTTACAAATAATCTAGACACTGAAAGTTTTAACCTTTTTTAATCACCACACATATCACAAGCTACAATGGCAAAGTATGTGCCTTCTTAGTGTTTAAACTAGAAATTTTCTTTGTATCAAAGAAATGATTTTGCAAGGGCAAGGGAAATTTACCTAGACATTTTTCTGTTAACAGTCATTGCATTACATGTAAGCATAATAAATACAAAAAATTCTATTGTATATAAATGTAAGAAATCTATTGACTAGTTATGTAAATAAAATGCTGCCACATTTACAAAAAAAAAGAAGAAAATGCTACTATTGAAACAGAAACTCTGTTTTGTCAACAATATGTAGGAAAAGCATGTCAGTTTCCTTTCTTACAATTTACCTACTAAATGATTTAGTTTGATCTTAATTAGAAGAGAAATAGTTTGTAAATAATGGATACGACTGAGACTTGAAAGCATGACATATTTCATGGAAAAGAGCACGGATTTCTAGTTTCACAGTCTGCTGTTCGCTGAAAAAGTAAAATAAAAAGTAGAAATTATTTCTGTATGTTTTCTTTTAAAGTTAATAGTTCTCATTCTTTTCATTTAATATGTCCTTTCAGACTTACCAGATTAACAATAGTGTACAAATATGCCAATCCCGAATATCTTTTCCACAACGGTTTAATATTGTGTATATATTTTGATTAACACATAATATTATAAAATAGCATTGTCTTATTTTATTAAATCATTTGCATTTAACGGAAGAAGCTAGTATATTTGAAATAAAAAACAATCAGATTTTTTTTTTTATTTTATACTTCCAAGCAATATTGTTGTGTTTTCTAGTTAGCATATGAGGGATGTTGCATGTATATACAAATCTTAACATGGAGGATCACCCTTATGATAGATTTCACAGGCAATGAAATGGATTTTTAAATATATTCTGTTATCTCCAAAATTATTTTGGCTGATGTCTGATTCGTTTTTTATGTAAAATGTCAGTAGGAAGTGTTACAGACAGATGTACATACATACAGACAGACATACAGACAGACAGACAGACTGACAGAAAAATGTTTCATTTACAATCGGGTTCTACAGTACATATACATGAGAACAACCTGATTTATTGTATCAACATGTTTTGCTTACAACTCAGTTATTTGTGATTCTTTGTACACTTGTGCTATGTGCTTGTTTTTGTATTTTTGACCTTTATGACTGTGTAAAATTTCATCATTTTCACTTGCAGTCAATAGCTTTTCTTCTTGTTTCGCTTTGTTACATCTGCTTACGTGTGTGTTTACATCTGCTTACGTGTGTGTTTGAATCTGTTTTTCTTTTACTTTTTTTTCTTGTTTGCTTGTATTGAAAACTATGATATCTGCCGATCTGTTGCAAACTTGTACCAATGTGTCTTTCGGGTTAACAAATACGACCAATTACCTTAGCAGTAATATTTTATTTGATAGGCTTATTTAAAGGTTTCTTTTTTATTCTTCCTCATTATACAACATCTTACATAGATACCTGTCAAGGTTTTTAAGTATGTTTTAATACGTTTAAATGTGTTTATTGCTATTTGGCATGCATATTCCTATTCTTAACAAACTACATTTTGTTATTATACAATTAATTATCCACACTTTATTGCAGCTTTTAAACGTTTATTTTAAAATATACTATATGTTTCTCTATGGTCGGTTCACATGAGCTAATGTAGAACTTGTTTGCTATCTTGCCGACGTTAAATAATTCTTATCTTATCTTATCTTATCTTATCTTATCTTATCTTATCTTATCTATATTAACTTAAGAAAGGGATTTAAAGACCATCAGTTAACAATACAACAGGAAGTGTTGGAATTCGGTGTAATATTTACCTCCCTTTAATTATGCACTTGATAACTTTTTGAGGACAGTATTAGATGTTATTCTGAAAGACAGTTTATTATTATTAGAAATTAGGTATGTCATTGTAAATACAAAGAATATAACTGTCACTTTATTTGAGAAATTTAAATACATCAAAAGCTGAATGAAAGTAACTTTGATTGAAAACATGCAGTTTTATTGCTGCATTTATGGACTTGAAATTCCTCTTTACATGTATGTGACTGACATTTAGTAATTTGAATCTATTTTTATGTAGCTGAAGTTTTGTATAATGTTTTAAGTTAATTTTGATGGAAAAATGACTTTATGTTGTTATATTTTCTGTTCCTTTGGGATCATTGAATTGATTCAATAGATGTGTTATGGATTTCCGCTTAATCTATTACCTCTCATGAACAGACTCAGTTAAACCGAGTCTGTTGTTATTCTGCTTGGTTGTTTTCTATACTTCCAAAAGATCCGAACAACACCCCTATAAGAAAAAAGACACTGTCAATAAACTTCACCACATGCGGATTGTTAGTACGTGCCAATGAGCTTATGGATCGCTAATTAGCATAGTTTACATGCATTATTTAACAACACAATAATGGAGCATATAATAAACCTTTATAAGAGCTCATAATAACTACCAAAATAAAACAGTGATATGGATTTGAAAAGTTATAATAAATTGCGTAATAGTTGCTGACGGTTAATTTTTAAAATTTTGACACCACTGTAAAGTACATTCAACCAACAGTCTGTCAATGTATGTTTCAATACTATTCAAATAACACTAAAATTTGCAGCCAGGTACATTGTACGTAAAAGACTTGATCATACGGATAATGGAAATGTGGAATCATATTTACACTAAATAAAAGCATCTAACGCTGTGAGTGGGACTGAATCAAATTGTTTCATAAAAGCTCGGTTTTGGTCCAAAAAATAGGAAATTGGATGAACATGCTTCTAAAGTACATTTTCAAAACACAGCTTTCCATTTCTTTTTATTAGTCTAAGAATACTTTAATTGATGAAGTATGTCATTCGAGCCACTGGCACCTGCTTTACATCCTTTAAACGGAACTGATGGCATGTCATGCAAGAAATCCTAATGTGTCAAAAATGTATTTCCTGCTATTGTTTGAAGTTTTGAAAATTTAGGACAAATCTTACGGATCTTAAATGAACAAACAAAGAAATGAGAGTCAAGTTATTTGGAAATTGAAAATAAACAACAACTATTGTATGAAAACAAAACTAACACACACACACACACACACACACACACACGAAAAAAGAACAACACGAAGTGCAACGATGTCGCATTGACAAATTACGTGCTAAAACATTGGACATTTGTCATTAGTATTATAATATTTCATGTTGATGAAATCTGACGTAATCAACATATATTACTTGGACTTTGTATTGTTGTACGTTTATTTTTGCTATAGCAGAATTCCGTTTTAACTGGTGTTAGAGGGCAGGAGGGATGTCGTTCTTCCATTTATTCTCACGGACAGAGTCAGTCAAACAGATTCTTCTCTTAAAATTACTTGAATGAGTTCCATGCTTCCAGAGGCTCTGATAAATTTCATTCGCAAAAGAAAATTATGTTTTCAAGGCTAGAAGCCAGTTTATTTTACCATATAAAGTGAAGTGCTACTCCCGATGCAGTTACTTCTGACTGATAAATGTTGATGTCGAAACTAGAGACATACAGAAAAAAATAAACAAAGCAAATGTATAACCTAACATGTTATTAAATTTTTGAAAAAAAAAATGTCCTGTTATTGCAAAAACTACGTACAGCGGGAAAAAAACTAGCAGGTGGAACCGAAATATTTTATTTACACCCTGTACGTAAGTGATATACAAAATGATTAAGTTCGAGTAGAATGCAAAAGCCTAGCATCGTATTGAGTCATTTGATACTTAATATGATACCGTTTATGCAAATGCTCATATATTGATAAAATTAAATATAACGAAATATAACAACGCTATTAATTCATAGTGCAAATTCATGCAACGCTTTTCACCTGATTCAAAGAGCGGTAATGCTGATGAACACTATTTGAAAAACCAACTCATTAAACTCTATTTCATATCTTTTTAAAAAGTTGCTTTCAAACAGTTAACGATATACGATTTTAAACTTGTAATTTACGATGACTATAGTACCGCACAGTATTATGCGTTTATTTCACATGTAACATGTAAATAAATAAGTACTTACAAATCTTAAACGGATATGAGTAAGATCAACAGTTGCTTGCGCAGTAGTGAGTGATGAATTTTCATTTTATGACGTTTTGATGGTTCGAACCTTGCATCCGTCACTTTTTATATTTTTGCATTTAATTTATACACTTTGTGTAAGTTTGTGTTTTTGTCTGGTTTCTAATTTATTCTCGAAAGCCGCAAAAACATTAGATCATATTAAAGATGGAGAGTATTTAAATATGATTACGTGTTAACAGTGAAATATATAAGTTAGTGTCAGAGCAAGTTAGTACTAGATTAACACACTTGTGTTGTTTTTTATTGAATCGTATTGGAAAAATAAAGAAATTAAATACACTTTTCAAAATACTATTTTACGGGTGCGGGAATCGAACTCCCAACGAAAAAGTATAAGACGGGTACCATTACCGCTTGGTCAACGAGGATTTACTGTTGTCAGCGTAAACGTTGTGTATTGACTTAAATTTATGCTTTTGTTTTGTTTGTTTACATTTCAAAGCGCCTTATTACTGTGCGATACCTATATATATTAAACTCAAAAGAAAACAAATAGAATCAGTTATAATAAAATACAATTCCCAGGTCCTTAAGATCGGTGCAATACATTCAAACTCCAAAATGAAATTACTACACTAGTTTTTTACATAATAATTTTATTGTATACAATACAATACATGCATTTATATAATGACATAATTACAACACGCACAGATAGACATTAACGATATATGAAAGTATAATAATAGGGTCGGGCCACAAGATCTGCCTACATTAATAAACGGTCATTCCTTTTAACGTTAACTATCATATAATATTGGTTAATTTTCCGAAATATAAAAAATATGTATATCTCAAAGTGTATTACAAACAGGATTGAAGAAAAGATCAAGGAGTGACTGAAACTGAAGAAAAGAAAAAGTGATACATCTAGCTAATTTAATGTTGAATATGATGTTGATAATGCTATTTTTCTTCTTGATGAATTCGT
Source organism: Mercenaria mercenaria (assembly GCF_021730395.1). Lineage (NCBI taxonomy): Eukaryota > Metazoa > Mollusca > Bivalvia > Venerida > Veneridae > Mercenaria > Mercenaria mercenaria. The sequence continues at coordinate 21,881,957 of NC_069368.1, read as the reverse complement.
TTCCCCAGAAGCTAGGCAAAGAAAGTATTAAGTGTATTTGTTTTGGTTAAATTGAGTTTTCATTAAGAATTAAGATAAAAGTCTAGGTACTGGTAAAGTGACAACTTTCTGCTACTCTAGAATTCATTATTTATGTGTGTATCGCCAATGTATTTAGTAAATTGCTTTCATCCGAGATAATATACCAGGTCCGAATAATGATAATGTCAAAATTCAAGGATGAATAGGCCTGGTTTCAATGAGCCAAAAGATTGATAACATTAAACTTCAATGCGAAACTGAATGGGAAAGAAAAATGTATGATGCTACTTGAATTTAGCGTTTGTTGAACTGTTAAGCAAACAGTGTCAGCTTATATGTCTAAACAATGTCATTTTCGTTGAGCACTGCCTAACTTTAATGTCTGTTTAAAGGTCTATACTGTGTGTACCAATATAACAGAAAAAGTCTTTACACCTGTTTTATGAATGTAGACAAGTCAAATTGATATGAAAAATACAAGTTTTAATTGGTATATTGCATGCATTAAAATTAAGATATTGTTATTTTATCATTTAAGAGTAAATACTCTCCCATATAAAAACCAATTCTATTATCTTAATAACTTTTAGTTTATCGTCAAAATGATTATCCAAAATGTATTTTCCATCGTAAAAAGTAGGTGCAATCACAATTTCGTAAAATACTTCCTTTAAATGTCACATTTTTGCATAGGAACATTTCTTGTATGCCAAAATTTTTTTTCTGAAAGTTTACTTTTTAACAATTCTTTTAATTTGAAAAGTCTAAACGAAGTGTTTTAAAAAGTTTGGTGTTAAAAATGGCTACACTTTATACTGAAAAGTACACCAGCTTAATCTACGCTCAATCACCCGCAAAATCTTGTTTTACTTTATAAGAATGAAAATGGGCTCGATTTGTGTACTTTTCAGAAGAGTTTGGATCTTTATCTGATACATTACTGTTATCTATGACGAAACATTTTAGATGTAGAAACCACTTCTACTCACTTGTTTTATGTTAAATTATAAGGATTTGAGTTATTTCCCTTGAAATCATTTCTAAAAAGGAACTGGTATACAAAACCAACTTATTTATGTAATACAAATGTCCCAAATTGATCTCGAAAGAAAATATTGATCAGTCTTTGTATGCCCTTAACGCGTTTAAACCCCCAATTACATTTATTTAGGTTACTGACCGTTCCAAAGCGGTGCCCCTATTTTCAACAGGTTGTTTTGTCTGTCTTGTATTGTGTGTTGCGTATGTTTCCTTGTTTGTTGTGGGCGTTTTTCCTCCGCCCCACTCCCCTTTTAGCCTTCTCCTTTCCCTTGCATTTACGCTACTTTTTGCATCCCCTCTCCCTTTACTTTTAGTGCTCCTCTTTGTTTTGGCAGCCGAATTCCAGGACTGTACTTGATTGTTTTTCCCTATTGTGTGGATGCGTTTGTAAGCTTGTAAATCTATAACGGTGCCCTGCTGTTTTCTTGTGTGTTGCTTGTTCAATTTTCTGTGTTGTTCGGTTGGTCGTCGTTGTGTGTTTGTCTTTGGTGCATAGGTGTCTGCTCTGTTGTGGTTTGCGTTGTGGTGCGGCTGCTTTTGAGGAGCATGGCGTTCCCTTGTGTGTTCGTCCTTGGGGTTCCTCCCCAAACCCCGGCCTCGTTTCGCCACTTGCCATTTCTTTCCCTTTTATCAATATTTAACTTATATTGATATGTACTTGTTGGATGTTTCAAGCAACCCGTCTGAAATAGTTTTCCATTATAGCTTCTTTTTGTTGTGGGCTTACTATGTAAATGCGTGGCTCTGGGGCTGTGTTTTTGGTGCTCTCTGCGTCCGAGAAATCTACCCTTACTTATTATCTTTTGGTGCTCAGAAATGAAAAGAGTGCATATATGAGATTGATGTTGGTCATTCGGTCAGTCGGACGGTCATTATGTTGTCTAATTAGTTTCCGGACGAAAAAATCAAGAACACTTGGGCCTAGGATTATTAAAGTTAACGGGAAGGTTGTAATAACCAGCAAATGACCACTACTGTGTTTTGAATAAGTAGGTAAAAGGTAAAGTTCACGGTGATCCGGAACAGTTAAACGGTTTCCGGACAAAAACTTGAGAACGTTTGGGCCTAGGATAAGGAATCTTAATTTAAAAATTGATCATGAACAGCAAATAACATAATTGATTTTGAGAACAGGTCAAGGTCACAGTGATCAGGGACAGTTAAACAGTTTCTGGACGATTACTTACAAATGCTTTGACCTAGCATCACGAATCTTCATAGGGAGGTTGATCATGAACAGCAGGTGACCCCTAATGATTATGAAGTCAGTAGGTCAAGGTCAAGGTCACATTGACCAAGAATATGTCTACGTTGTTTTAGATGATAACTAATAAAAGGTTATATTATAGGAAGGTTGATCTTAAGCAGCAGACGATTCCTGTTGATTTTGAGATCAGTAAAGCAAAGGTTAAGGTCACAGTGAGCCAGAGCAGTTAAACAGTTTACGGACGATAACTTAAGAACGCTAAGGCCTAGTACCATGAAACTTGATAGGGCGGTTGATCAATCTAGCAAATGACCCCTTTTGATTTTGAGATCAGTAGGCGAAAGGTCAAGGTCACATTGACCCGGAACAGTTGAACCGTATCCGGTTGATAACTTGTGAACGCTTAATGATAACTTGTGAACGCTTAAGCCTAGAATCTCGAAAATTGATAGAGAAGTTGATCATGTGCAACAGATGATTCCTATTGTTTTTTAGGCCACTAGGTTTAAGGTCAAGATCACCTAGACCCAGAAGAGTAGAACATTTTTTGCCAAATAACTAGAAAATGCTTTGGTCAAAGATAATATTTGATACGGAGGTCACTTTTGACTGTTAAGTGACCAATAATTATTGATTTGAGATCAGTATGTCAAACGTCCAGTGCACAGTGACCGAATATTTTCTGATCATTGTGCAGTTGCTGAATGCAAGAGGGGCATTTCGTGTTCTACGAGCTCTTGTTCAATATTTAAGTCCGTCTATCTGTTCGTCTTTATTACTGGCAATGTCCTAACACATGTATCAGATTTATTCCTTCCGCATCAATATTTCAGATTTGTTTAAATCTGCGTCAGTATCATTTCATTTGACAGAAATATCGAAGAGTTTTCTTCAGGCCAAGAACTGGTTTTAACCTTCAAGGACGGGTGTAATCAAAGGCAAATCATTATATAAACATTATTATTAGCCATAAGCTTGTCATCATTACAAAAGCTTTGAGATGTTGCCTCAGTGTAAGCTTATCGCTTGCAAAATATTATCTTAATAAGATTCAACCATTAAATAAAACGATATCGTACATGTGATGTTTCAGATTCAAGTTAATCAAGAGTCAAAGACAAAAATAACCTTATAGTATCCACAAACACAAAGTCTAAAATGTTTTGTTATAAAGGAAGATGTCAAAACCTTTCTCTGTCGATCTACATGAGTACAATGTAAACCCATTGTTAACGTTTGAAATATGATTTTACGGTTGCGTACAACCGTCGTAATCTCATTTTGTTGTTTCCACCTGAAAAGTCATGTCACCAAATGAGAAAAATGACATATTAGATACTTTTATCTTTTATATCAAACAATTTCTATATCAACTATTTCAATATTCTATAAACTTTGTAGAAGAACACAATGTCAGTGTTTCTTTTTGTCAACAGTATAAAAGGTTAATTTCATCTAAGAATTGCATTTTGACATTCTTATTCCATTTCAAAAATATTTAAACACTAATTATTTTATACAAGTTAAGGCATACCAAAAGTTCCTTCTAGGGCACATCTATATAAATATAAAATGACCATCTTGTAAATATTTTGGTTGCAATGTCTGTTTTATACTACCAAAAAATATCAGGTAAGTATTTACGCTAGTTATTTAACATAAATTGTTAAATCCAACAACAAATTAAATCTGTTACCTCTTTCAGTAGAGTAAATACGGCAATAAGACATTGACCTTGAGGTGTGAATTTGTTACACATAATTAGAGGGTCGCAATGGGGTTTGTTTTCATATATTAACCATGCATTTGAAGGTAACGATAATATTTGGTTGTTTACATTTAAATTTGCTGATATATGTCTATCTGGTGAGTGTACATATGTTATGTTCAGGAGGAAATAAAAGAATCAATTAATCATCCTCGGGTTTAGTATTGTGTAATCCATGGAGTGCCCTCAATTGAGAAAGAATAGTTTAACGTCAGAGGTTATTTCTAAGGTCACGGAGTTTAATTGGCCAGCTTGTAATTACAACAGCTTTCGACATCAGTAGCTCAGTCAAGTGTGACTTATTGAATTAAGATATTCCATTTCAAAAGAGGAGGAATAATAAAGAATGCGGTATTCTTTGTTCAGTTCTCGTGGTATTACTTCACTTTGATTTTAAATTGTTTTAACGCCAATTGTATATGCCTCATTTGAAAATGAGATATATTTTTTTCTGTCTGCCTCAAAGTATGACTCAACATTTTGTCTCCATACATGCATATATTGAGCTAAATTGGCCCTTGCATTTATTCACATTGACATGTTCTTCACACTCCTTTCGCCGCTTACAAAAACCCAATACAATTAATACATGCGAAAAACAATGCCGTGAATATGTCAACTAATTTTACTTCTTTATTGTAAACTACGCTTTTTGTATTCAGCCCGTTTAAACAAATCTTATTTCGTCGGTGATAACATCTGAAATTAGTCTTCAAATATTTTGCGTGTTGTTTTTATTCTTGTATATATAAGCAAGTCGTCAGGTGGTAAAGATGTCTTTGGTCTGCTAATTTAGAATGTTTCATGATGTTGCATTTGCTTGCACGCGGTTTATGCAACGTGTTTCTATGCGTCGTCCTTACACACACGCCAACACACCATAACAAATTTTGAAAGTTTTGTGTGTTGTTTTGGTACGTGCGCTAACGCGATTAAACGAAACCGATAACGATAGAAGGATACATTTTAATTCGTATTTAACAGAGAACTCAAGTAACCTAAAAGCTTTCATACATTTGGTGCAGCTTTTGGAGATGTAGTGATTTCTTTGCAGTGAAGAGAGAACGTCATCCTGTAGCTCAAAGTTACTTATCAATCTGAAGTCCTTAAAGATAGGTTTCCAGCTAGATGGAAACAATTATAACATTTTTAAAGGAAAATTTTAGAAATAAATTGGAAAAGCAAGCCAGTAATATTCTTTATCAAACGCGACACATGGCAAATAACGTCACGAAGTAATCGGCTCTCCAGAGGAATATTTACCGTAATACCTGTAAGAAATCTCAAAGTATCAATATCATTAAACTTTGTTTACAATAAGTTATTGAACATAAGTAGATAGTCAGCAGTTTTGCAAATGTTTGATAGAACGGTTATTATCTTACTTTTCTTAATTCTTTTACTTTTCAAGGTACTGATGTTAGTACTCGAAAGAAAGGCCAATTCTGTAATTATGTTCCTGGTGAAAAGTAAGGATTAAGGTGGGTCGATACCTTATTCGTCAAATATAACATCCTTTCCGATTTTGATGAAACTTGGTCCAGCTATAGCACTATGGTTCCTATTTTTTTTCCGTCGTCTTGGCAACAGTACGCTATCAGTAATGACGTCACGAACGTCGCAACTTAGGACACCAAATTGCCCAAAATGCGCCGGAATAGGTCTTCTAAAATATCTAATCAAGATTTAAAATAAGCGAAACTTCACAATATGATACTTGATCTAATTCATATATGGAATAGCGTGTTTATAAGTGGTATCGCACCATATTACAACGGACATTTATTATTTGATAGAGCAATAAATGTTTCTGCTGATATAAAATTTTGACAAGAAATCGACAAATATACGCAAAAATGACATCTTTAAAAAACTACAGGCTCATTAAAAGTCTGATTTTTAGCACAAGTATCAATTTGTAAATAAAATGTCAAATAAAAAAGGGAACTTTACGTTTTCAGTTTTTCACAATATTGTGTTGAAGACAAACTGTCCTTTCGATTTGTGGACGTAAAACTCAAACGTTTTGGCGTTAGATGCCACATTAGTAATGAATACAATTTGTCTCGGTCCATTGTTTTTTGCCATAAACTTCAGAACATTGTATGAGAATATTACAATGAAATTATCAACCAAAAGATTTTCAGAAAAAAAAATCTACCTATGTTTACATTGACTTTTTAGCCACTTTTGTCTCAGTTCTAATTTTCAAGGCCTAAACCTTGATCTTTACATGCAATATTGCAAAATAGGCCAATGTGTACAAAAATGTACATGTTTTTACAGGCAGAATTGCTTAAATCAATAAGTTCGAAACGCTCCAGTAATTTAGCAACAAATACCAAACAACCATATGGAAAAATATTTGTACAAAATATTTTAAGAATTAAACAAACTATAAGAAAGATATGAAAAGTACAATGATTAACTCCACTGGTAAAGTTTCATAAAAAACGGCCTATATTTTGTTAAATACTTCATGCAGCGATGAGTTCTACATTAGAATGCATGAATCATACAAACAAAACCTCTTCTACAAAGTGCACAATCTTTCGGCTTTTGACCTACACTGTATCAGACCTGGTACAAATGATCTGTATCGTTTTCTTACTTCAGCGTTAATGTTTTATAGTTATATAATCTAGAACATTGCATACAGTCAAAACTAGTTCAAACAATATCGGATTTTGTTTATTTTACAATTTTTGAAATAAGTTCTTTCCACTTTCACATATACTGATGTCTCTCTCCTCTTTTTCATATACGCAAGTGTCTGTCGAATGAATAAATAAAAAGCTTTTTAATACTCCGATGCACCTTTTTTAAATGATTAGTGTTATTGTTAATGTTTGTATATATTTTCGTCGTTTTTGACGATAATGTTATCTGAAAGTCACATTGGAAATATTTCTTTTTTATGTTATGTTAGTTTCTTTTGATGAAGATTATATAAGTAAAATTATTATCATAATTATTATTATTATTACGCCAATGTAACCCAACAAACAGGGATTAATATCATTTGACAGAAACGATCTCTAGAGTTACTTTATTTGTATTCCAGAAACGCCGTGCAACGGTCATAGAGAAATCTTTGAAATAATCTTTTGAAGAGTCAATATCAGATAATTATGTACGAATATGTAATACTTGTATACCTTCTGTATCTGTCCAATTTGTCTTTCCATTTGTCATACAAAATAGTCTGATCTTCTGCCTGGGATGCATACTTATAAAATCGAGCAAATAAAAACGATATGGTCGTGTGCTTTCTTTCTTTTTCTTTTTTTTTTTTTTTTTTTTTTTTTTTTGTTAGACTGATTTGAAAAAGTTGGACCTCTCGTAAGTTTTTCATAATGGGAGTCTATGGGAAAATCATAAGTTTCGTAACATGTTTTCGCCAACAGATTTTTTCTACAATGTAGATTTGTAGATTTGACCTTGATTAATTTGAAACTCATATTTCAAGCTAATTCTAAGACATCAGTTTGAATTATTTAACATTGCAGATGTTTTACTATCAAACAAATGTATCTTAATTTTAGAAAGATAAAAAAGTGCCATTGTAATAAATTTACTCACTTGTTGCCATTAATAAATGAAATGATGTTTATTTCAATACCCCTAATCCAGGCTTTATATTTCGTTTTCCGGACAAATGACGTTATGCTATTATTTCCTGTTTATCAAACATGCAGTACTACTACTGTACCTAAAGAAATGAAAGCTAATATCAGTCAAAATAAATTACCTGCAAGGGGATTAATTTGTTTACAAGTATTTGATTTATTCTATCTCATAAATATTGTTATAATATTGTTACGTCTCAGGGGTGTTGTGGAGATCAGTAGGCTAGGCGTACTGAAGAACTCTGGGTAAACTTTACTCAAGTAGTCGAAAAGGCAAATAGGGTATAGCCAGGTTGATTCAATGCACTGTAAAATTAACTAAACCAGAGAGACTATAAGACTCAGGATAACAGGTAATGAAGATTATTAATGTAAATATATCATACTCCAGAAAATACATCTGAAGTCAACACATTAAACAAACGCATCTCACTGATAACAAATGTAATAACAAAGTCTTCTTGATAATAAATGTATTCATCTATTTATGGTTAAATTTTGTCAGTATAAGTACAAACTTATGAAATAAGATTAAGACCGTTCCGGCTTTCCATAGTTTACAGGTAGCGAAGCGAGTTACAATGAACTTTAAAATGTTTTACAAAACAATACTGCGCACTCTTAAAAGGTACAAAAATGCAAGATTCAAATACACATCTCCTTTTAATCTATTTATGACTGATCCGAAGTTCCATAAGTTGTAAATATTGACGCTGATATAAAGACATGTCCAGCAACAGAAATTCCCTCTAAAGGACTTGTCAATTTATAATCTCAGTACTTAAGACAAATCCATTTATTGACTTTACTTTAAATAAACAATGAATATGTAAATACATCTGTGCAAATAAAACTTGTAAAAATATTAATAAATATTGTATCAAAAGGGCTTTTATAGACCTATGGCTTTTAATTAATATAAATTAAGATTGCCAAGCAACTTTCTCACATCTATGTTCAGCATAGTGTTCATTTTAATCAAAATGCATTTAAACAAGCCAAACGTGGCTTTAGGTCTGACAGCTTGAGCTGAGTTGATTGCTGATGGCTAAAATCGTTATAGTTTATAGTTTTCCAGAGAAAGTGATCCAAAGAGTTATCAAAACAGCCAAAATTGGTTATTTTGGGTAAATCGACCAAATGGTTAGTGACCGACGGGTCACAGTGACCAAACGATCACAGTGACCAAAAATGTTAAACTCTGTGCTGAATACCGCCTTATCATAAAAATGGCGATTTTTGTGAAATGTATAGATGAATAAAAAACATCAATATATGCACCATTGGATTAATTCTAGCTTGTACAAGCGGTTTAAACATCTTTTGAAGATGACAACGATAATTTATGTTGCTAAGTAACGGTTAATTGTCCAACAATGCAATTCGAATAAGGATGCATATCCTGTCAGGAAATGTGACATTTCTATGAGCTATTTTGAAAATTATTATGCTTTATACAAAACTCAGGCTGCTAAAAAGGATGACACTTCACTTAAACAAACATTTAAATACTAAAGAGTACTTGTGCAAAGACTATAGTGATTCACATAAAATGTCACAAAATTAGGGTTATATGCGAACCAACGAAACATATGTCTCTCGGTAAAAGTAAACAAAGTTCGGATAAAATTAAAACGAACATGGAGGTGTATAATGAGTTTGGTCTGTCATACTATGTAGATTAACACATATGTGTACACTTTTGTGTTTCATTACTGTCAGCTTGCACGGAAATGCCACTTAAACAGATCAAATCATAGCCAAGATCGATGAAAATTTTATAAAACAGGAAAATGGTAAGTCCCCATTGTTCGAGGCGTTACAATATTAAGTCGTTATCTCCCTCTTGTTTTCGCATGTCGCCATTTTTGGAAATGATCCTGTACGTAAATGATTTTAACAGAACAATCTGTTGATGTATTACAGGCTGAGGCGTTAGGAGAAAAGAAGAAAGGTAAAATATGAAACTCTTTAGACATTTAAAGCTTGACATAAATATTTTATTATTTAGCTGACCTGAGCAAAAATTGCTCGAAGGATTTGGTAGTTGGCAGGTGATATAATGGTTTGATTTTCTATGTAAACAAAGTAATTAACATTTGTGATCAATTGATAAAACATTTGTCCTGACAGTAACAAAAGAATAAGGGTCAAAAGTGTGCAAAACGTATTTTTGATACACAAAAGACTGGTCTCAAAATCCAATGTGGCGTCTTTTTTCAAAATGGCCGCCGTTTCATGTAAAAAAGACCTAATTTGCTATTAACACTGGCGTTCTTTGTTATTTTTCTTATCAATGTTATTGTCAAATAATATATTGAGAGTGCTGAAGCAGTTTTTGTCTCGCCTGAGACATTAGGAACTGACGGCGGACTAAGGCGTAGCTTTTCCGGCAGCGACAGAGATGACGACGGCGGCTGTGGCGTCAAAATTAAGTTTATGTGTGAAGTATTTTTCTCAGAAACTACTAGACCTATGTTTATTGAGTTGAAACTTCACACATGCCTTCTTGGTCAATAGGCGCTATACCAGGCTAAGTTCCATTAATCTGAGATACATTTTAAAATTATCATCCTTTTTAACTTACAAATTTAAACGTTAAGTCTTCGTATTAAGTCTTTTTCTCAGAAACTACTAGGTTTATTTGGTTGAAACTTCACAAATGCCAGCATGGTCATTAGACACTGTACCAAGCCATATTCCATAACTCTGACGTGAATTTTAACAAAATTATCCCCCATTTAAAATTAGAAATTTCAACATAAGGTTTTCGTGTCATTACATGGAATATTGTTAATTATGTCCCTTTTTGTCCCTGTATGGCCGTCACTGCTTGATTGGAAATTTTTATGATGCGGACATTTTAACATTGAAGTGTATGTAGCAATAAACGCAGACACGTCAATTTTGATCAACAGCAGACCTGATTTGTGTCATAGGTTAACGAATGCAGATATACTGTACTTGTTTCCTCTGGAAGGCATGTCGTAAGATTTTAGTTGTCACATTTGCAGCTGCATAGATCTGTACACGTTAGTCCAAAACGATAGTATTTACACATACCATTACAGCTATCTGTAACTGGTGGAATAATTGTCCAGTGTATCTGCCAAAGGTCACCTTGTTTCTCCCATCCCCATTCAGCAGGATTCTCGACTTCCATTCGGCAAAACAGTGCTTGTTCCCGTATGCAACTAGCTTGGTATGCAGCACGCTTTGTGCGTTCCACCAGTTGCAGGCAGCTATAAAGAACAAACCAAATGTGCATGTAAATCAGAATGGTGTTGTAGGTGTAAATGCTATCGTTTTAGACTCACGTGTACAGATCTATGCAGCTGCAAATTTGACTAATTGGCCAAAAGTCCCTACTAACCATGAAGATATGTGTGAAGTTTCAACCAAATAAACCTAGTAGTTTCTGGAAAAAAGACCTGATACGAGGACTTAATGTTGAAATTTCTAAGTTAGAAAGGGGGATTACTTTGGTAAAATGTATGTCACAATTATGGAACTTGATCTGGTTCACCGCCTATTGACCACAAATGTATGTGTGAAGTTTTAACCCAATTAACTCATTAAGGACGCAGATCGCATTTATGCGTTCATTTTAACTTTTATCGAGTACCGCATGTCGTATTTATCCGTCAAAAGATAACAGGCGTGTATGCCGAGGATCGCATAAATGCGCTATCCGACTGATAGTACTGTATGCCGCGTGGCGTGATTTTACGTCTGTAAGAGTACCAACGATTGGACTGCTGTCAATGTCAACCAGTGAAAATATTTTACTCTAAAGATTTATAAAACCCGGAAGCGATCAAAACAATCAAAATATTTATTATTTAAGCATATTTTTTTTAATATACTCATTACAAAATATCGGAATTAGAAAGTTTTTTGTAGGTATTGCCTGTTTTATCTTCTCATTCCATTATACCGAAGAATCCAATGCAGTTTGAAACAAACCAAATTTTACCATCAATGGATAAATCAAAATTGGAGTATTTTGCCAGAAATGAGTTCTATAAGCTTAGTTCTATAATGGATGAGTGCAATTCAACCGAAACAGGTCAAATTGTTTCAAAAGATCTTGGTTCCTTTTATTCAAAAATTCACCAACATGCAAACAGTTTAGAGTTTAGAATGAACTGCTTAAAATTGTTTCAAAATGAACAAAGTTATACTGTCAGTCACCAGCATATTTGTTTCAACATTTCTGTGGAGCTCAGAAAATACATTTTAAGTAAACAAGCCGAAAAAGTGACACCATCATCTAGGCAAATATCAAAAAGGACCATAACCCAAGCTTCTCGTGTTCGAGTGAGGTATGTTGGGGGATATTGCATAGCAAAAGTTCGACACAAGTTTGTAAAAAAAAAAAATCTCATAGATATTCGGATAAGCAGACCGATAAAGAAGAATATGAAGAAGCAAAATGTGCAGTGAAAATTTTAAATGATCTTAGAATTGAAGAGCAGAATGTTTTAGCCAGCACAGCAGAGCCAGATTCTCTATTGGATATATCAAGGCGGCAGAACTTCAACAGAGGACTTACAAACATCCCAGACAGCTTGTTTAATTTCTTTTTGAAGTTAACTGAAAAATGCTTAACCTTGTTCATAAATGAAAATTTGAATAAGATGGGGAGTCAAATGTTCCAGGAATGTCAGAGTGAAATTTTATCTTCTGTTCCGCTGTATGAAGAGTTTGTGAGGATTTGTTCTCAGCAAAATGAAGCGTGTGAAGAATTTCTTCAATCACAAGAGTCTGTTGATGATTTACTGAAAAGTATGACCTTACAAGTGTCTCAAATTGAAAAAATTTACAGATGTATTATAAAATACTATTTGATGGTAATGCTAAACCAATTTAGAAAGGATGTTCTCGACAGTTTCAAGGTTGAGAAAAAGATGGCTCATAGAAAACAGGTCAGAGTGTCTACTAAAGGTATATCTACAGTGACCAGTAAAGGAAAGAGCACTGCTCTGAAGCAATCTAAAAAACAACAGGAACAACAGCCATCATTTCAACAAGAGTTACCCACTTCATCTGAAACAGTAGCAGTTGCATCTGCTGCTAGTACTTCAGTAATTCCTCAAGATATAGTTACAGAGCCTGACCCATTATCTGATAATGAAGATAATGTAAAGTGCAAAATCTGTGATAGCCATGATCAGGGAATAGAATGGATTCAGTGTGATAGCTGTGATTCATGGCTACATCGAAACTGTGCTGGACTAAAACACCACATGAAGTGGAAGAAATATCAGCGGAAAGGTGCACGCTTCTACTGTTCAGAGTGTGCATAACTATTTTGAAAATATCTGTACTAGAAGTTAGAAAAATTATGAAATGTCTGATGTACATACCCAAAAACATTGCAAACTAGGTAACAGTATTGTTAATAAGTTTGTTTTAAATGTTACTTCAACTTTATGATGTCACTTTTTCAACATAACATATATACTACATATATACTTATAAATGAGAACTATTCTACAATTCCATAATTTGAAATACACAAAGGTGGAAACTCCTAAAATCGCTCAACACAACAAATATGAAAAAAATGCAGAAGCAGTTTGATCGAGTCTGTTCATGGACGGTAGTGGAAATGCAAGCTACCATTAAAGCCCTGTAGCTCTGGTGGAGCAGAACACAACATTTAAACATGCAAAAAGTACAAACGGAATTTAGATTCATCTGCAGATATTATTCGTATATTAACTGTTACTTTCATTGTTCTAAGTGGGTGTTCAAGGAAAGTTCCAACAGACTGAGAATCAAACAGGCAGTTGTAGCATAACCTGTTCACCACTAGGCCTACCTGATATAAAATTCTAAAAACAGTGAAAATGTCTTTAATAGCAAAACTGAAATTTTATAATTATGCATGTAATCATTGGCATTATTAGACCAACAAAAGTATTGTTATATGTTACGTAACTGCATATTACATCGCTGGAGAAAAAGGGAAAAGATACTTTACCATGTTAGTAATGACATGTTGTACAAATAACTGTTTGATTGCGTCGAAAACTGTATAGTTCGGAAAAAAAACACGCTACTTTTAAAAAGTCCGCCAATGTTTACTGTTTATGGTTACCGATGTGTACACGGTAGATAACGTAGAAGTAGGGTACCAGCTCACGTGGAGAACACACCTCCGGAATCGACCAATCGCAAAAAGGTTGCGCAGTAAACCAGTTCCGGGTCACCGTATAAACATGGCAGCTGATGTTTTGAGAGAATACCGCGTTGGGCAATTGACTCGATGCATCGTTATTGACGGAAACGGGACGAAGTAATTATAGGTAAGCGACTAATTATTTATGTTTCTAAAGGCTGGCCACGATTGTGCTTGGAAATAACGAAGGGAATAGGTGGCTGCCATTGACTTGTCTATTGACTCGAGAAATATATGGGTTAGGTCACATCGTGTACGAGATGATATTTGTCAAAGAATAGCGTCTCGCTGCATCAAAATGATGCAGCCTTGAGACCAAAGTGCATGTTTACCGTTAAGATTTATGCTTTATGCGTTGATTAAGACCAGATTTTCAAAAATCGGCCGAAAATTGTGTACGCAGTGAGATCGTTACTGAGGCCATACCATTTTTTGCTTAATGTTTGGCAGTGAAGTACCATACCTTTATTTTTTTTTATATATAGCATTTTTTTTTTTTTTTGGAAATGTGTTTTTTTGTTATTATGTTGGGGATCTGGGTTGTAGAGAACAGGGTGGGGGTCCATCATTCATAAGGGGTCAAAGTCACACGCCGATTGCCTGTGCGGGCAATGAAAAATTGTAAATCTTCCCCTTACTTTAATTATAACTATTTTTATAACGTTCAAAGTTCTATCATGACTTTGTTGATTTCTTTTATTATTTCAATCTTACAGTAATCTGTTTGAAATCTGCATGTTTGTTTTAATACTTTCAACACGGGTACTATGCGAGAAATATGCAACACAGCTGTTATAAACAAAATGAAAATAATTTTTGAATGAATTTTACACGATTTATCTGATAGTATAAACAAAGCATATATATTAACAACCTCCAGAGATAGTCTGTCCCACTTGTTTTCACCAAAGTGGTTCTTTCTAATACAGGTGCTATAGTGGGCTTCCGTGCCCGAGTGGTTAAGGTCACTGACTTCAAATCACTTTCTTTTCGCCGATGTGGGCTCACGGCTAACTTAGGGCGTAGAATTCTTCATATTAGGAATTCATCAAGGAGAGAGTTTCAAATAAGCTTTCAGCTTCCTACTCAATCCTGTATGCCTTTTTGATAAATGTACATGTAAATGAATTGTGATTAATAGAATATTGTTTAAACCAGTTAATCCAGATGGCTTATGAAAGGACGGTGGTTCTACCCAGGTATTCATCCATGATGAAATAACTCAAATAACGCCCGGAGGGGCACATGGGGTTTTCCCTCACCATGAAAAGCTGGAAAGTCGCCATATGACCCGTAACTGTGTCGGTGTGACGTTAAACCCAACAAAAACAAATACCAAAACAGTTGCTATATACATTTATCAAAGTTTTCCCTTTAATCATTTATTAATAAAGCCTATTACTGATAAATTTATTTATTTCATAGCTGATCAGATAGTACACTCAGTAGAGGAAGTTAGACAGGATATTGGTGAGGTAACCGTGTTTGTCCAAGGCCGGAACCGTGGTATAGGCTACGAATCCTGGGATAGTTTAATGCTCGCTGCGCTTCCGGTACCCGTGTGTCCTAGTGTGAGACAAGGAATGGTATACAATACGCCATGTTGTTACATATTTACTTCAGGAACCACAGGTATGTTGCTCACGAAAATTATGTCCTTTTTTGTATTAATAAATATTTCCAACGTCAGTATACCTCTTACTTAACATAGCTAATTTTAAATTGTACCCTGTTTAAGTAAGTAACTGCATGAACAATCGCTTGTAAGATGTGTACTATAACTTAATTAAATTGTGTGTGTGTGTGTGTGTGTGTGTGTGTGTGCGTGCGTGCGTGCGTGTGTGTGTGAATTTTTCGGAAGACTGTCGAGTGGGAGGACAGTGCAAGATACAGAAGACGCTCCGATTCAAGAAACACACACACACGAGACCCTTATTCCAATGTTAGTAATTATAATTGGAGGAGCTTGGACTCGAACTCACTACACTTGGTTTCGTGGTCAGTGTTACCACTACACTCTCCGTCCGCTCTGAAACTAAACTGTCAAAGAAACAAGTGGAATAAGGTCTATTTCATTCATTTGTATTTATCACTCATTTTCCCTCGTTGTAGCACTTTATTAATATTCACATGTGACAAATCAGATTTTGACTATGCTTCATTTCCGTATTGATATCTAAGATATATGTAAAGCATGCATTCATCAGGTTTACCAAGGTTTGAACTTGTTTTTTTTTTTCAAGGACTTAACAAGATCAGATAGAATTAAATGTATATCACACTGACAAAATTATTTGAGCCGCGCCATGAGAAAACCAACATAGTGGGTTTGCGACCAGCATGGATCTAGACCAGCATCCGTGCTGTTCGCTAACAGTTTCTCTAATTGCAATAGGATTTGAAAGCGAACAGCATTGATCCTGACCAGACTGCGCGGATGGTCTGGATCCATGCTGGTCGCAAACCCACTATGTTGGTTTTCACATGGCACGGTTCATTTGTCATATGGCGACTTTGTAGCTTTTGATGGTAAAGGAAGACCCCAGGCGCACTTTCAGGCATTATGTTAAGCTCGGGTTGGGCACCTGGATAGAACCACCGACTTTTTAAAACCCGACTGGATGGCTTCCTCACATAAAATCCAAAGTGAGGTTTCAAACGCACTGTGGTGAGGGACAAGTGAATACAATGTAAAGATGTATTGGTAATTTGATTAGTAAATCAGAATTTGTGACTAGTTGAGTATCTCTACAGACAGCACTATGTAGTTCCAACTTTTATATACAAGTAGTGTATGCTTAAGTGCATGTGTTTCCTGATGTTTACAATATTTCTAAGTATTTACACAGTCCTTGCAAAATTTTAATTCATTTAAAGTTTATTACACATTTTCGGAGTTGGATTCTTAGAGAAGTAATGCTCTCCGTTCATGAATTTTGACATACAATATCATGTTGGAAATCATTTGTCGTTGAATCGTCAAGTAACCCAGTCACGTGATTTACAGGTGCTACAATGGTTTTGAAACGGAAATTTTCTGCTCATCAATATTTTGAAGATGTTAGAAAACACAATGTGACAGTGATACAATATATAGGAGAGCTCTGTCGGTATCTACTAACAGTACCCGAGGTAATGTTAACGGCTCGTAGCGCCTATGTTTGTAAGGTGGCTGCACTTCAAAATGGTAGCAACGTATTAATTCGGACGAGTTTTTGGTAGCGACAAAATGCGTTGCAATGGTACATATCATGTGTTAAGGATCATGGAACGGAACGCATTTTGGTAGTTTTCTTTCCTACATCAGGGACTGTGCTCATTTATGTCTACCATTTTGAGGTGTAACAGTGGCTGGCATATTTTTGTTGTTAAATTCAATTTCTCTTATATTTGCCAAAGGTTTGATATTATTTCTTTTTGATGTCTCTAATTGTATGAGTTCATGCGAAATATTGAAATTTGTGATTTTCTAACCATGTCATTTTGCAGAGCATGTAAATGAACAACTGGTTATCTGTTTATAACATAAAATTAAAAGCCTTAATGAACTTTAATCAAAAGTGGCTTCACTGTAGCAATCCAGGAAACAAGAATATAGGGAAATGCCCACTATTACCACAAGAACATAGGATAATGACCACGATTACAACAATAACACAGGACAACGACCCCTATTGCACAAGAACATAGGACAATAGCCACTATTACAAGGGGCAACGACCACTATTGCAACAAGAACATAGGACAATGGCCACTATTACAAGGAGAACATAAGGCAACGACCACAATTACAACAAAAACATAGGAAAATGACTATTACAGCAACAATATATAGGGAATCGACCACTATTACAACAACAAACACAGAACAATGATCAAAAGAGAGATTTTTAGATATAGGCCTGTCCAGGTAACTTTAGCTGTATGAATAGACGACCTAGTTGTTTCTTTAACGTTCCCAGTGTAAAGCACCGATGCACGCGACAAGTATGAAATATACATTTGTATTAGTATGCATAAAAAGAGCAATACGTTTGTACCAACAACTACTTTCAGAGTAACCTGGATGGTAAACATAAAGTGAGAGTGGCTGTTGGAAATGGACTGAGGGCAGACATATGGGAGACCTTCAAACAGAGGTACAATATTCCTAGAATCTGTGAATTCTTTGCGGCAACTGAGGGAACAGCTGGCTTTATCAACCTTAGCAACAGAACTGGGTCCTGTGGCCGATATTCCCCTTTATTGGTAGGTTATATTATATTTACAATGTTACTTAAATCTAATCAAGTCTCACATTAAGATAATGAACCCCTAATGACAATCGGCAATTTCCGTGCGATGACGTAATCTCCGTATGCGATTTCGGCATTCTTCGGCATATTTCGGCTTTAACAGAAAATTATGTTTCATAAAAAAATGACAATGGACAAACTAGAATACCAGAACTCTAAAAATCGTTCTTCACTGATAGCTTGCCTGAAAAATTCAAAATTTAAAGATTGTTGTAACTTATTCACCATTAATTAACAGTTTGATCAAGGCAGGTGTTTTTGAAACGAAATAATTGTATCTATGGTCACCTTCCAGAAATAAATCTTTCCTCCCTGTTCTGTGGAACCAGAGTATATATTTGTTTTTTAAGTGTTTTTTAATTAGTATCTCAACATAAGAGTATATGCATAATTAATTAGTTTTATTTAACTGTAACAGTTTCCCCAGCTTACAAACCACTATTCTAGGTTGATGACAAATATATATTTTTTTTTGTAGTTTTATATGGTATGAGTCACCTTCTTGACAACGTCCTTCTATATCTAAAAGTTATTAAAAAGATCAAAAAAATTCAGACATTAACAAAAATGTCGAATTCAGAATGCCACATGTCTCGACTTTGGGCTTTTTTTTTGTTTCAGTACAAGCTGGACGTATACAAGAAGTTGCTCGTTAAAGCAGATATCGATACAGGGGAAGTGGTTAGAGATAAGAATGGACATTGTATACCTGTCAAAGTTGGTAGGTTATTCAAACAGTCTTTTGTATTTTGATTTTTCTTTTACGTTTTATTAATATAATACAGTTAATATATTTTACGTACAATTAAATGTAATCAAACAAATTTGTTTTGTGAATACTTTTCATTTCATGTAGATGACTATGACTTTTGTTAAAGGTTAATCACAACCATTATATGAGCCGCGCCATGAGAAAACCAACATAGTGGCTTTGCGACCAGCATTGATCCAGACCAGCCTGCGCATCCGCGCAGTCTGGTAAGGATCCATGCTGTTCGCTAACAGTATCTCTAATTCCAATAGGTTCTGAAAGCGAACAGCATGGATCCTGATCAGACTGGTCGCAAAGTCGCTATGTTGGTTGTCCCATGGCGCGGCTCATATAACATGATCTTTGTTTTCAAATTTCTTAAATGAAGGGGCATGTTTAAAAAAGCTGTAGATATAAACGCGCTAATTTTGGGTCAGTGAGTGAAGGGTCAAGACCACATGACCTTATGGCTGGAAATATCTGCTGAAAATAAATGATGTTTATGTGTACGACTTTTATCCCTCGTAAGATCATTGTTGAGATGAAAAGGCCATAATGACTGGATATTTAGAACGTATATCTATGATGACGTGTATGCTTCGGCAGCCAAGCGTCATGACTTGGATGCTTTTGACCAGTTGGTTGCTTGCAATCCGTACTGTTTTTATTTACCAGCTGACGAAAGGTCAATGTCACAATAACCATAAGATTGAAAACGGTTTGGCAGTCAATAATTTAAGGCTGATTGACATATGCCAATTGCCGGTTGCCAGTCGGTGCCACCTGTATCTTGAGATAACATGAAACGCATATAGAGTACAAAAATGACACTAGTTACGGTTAATTAAGGACCATGAGGAGATATTGTTATGTTATGTCAAACAAATCTGGTTGCTTTTGTAACAAATAGTCCAACGGTAACTTGAAAAGGATGTAAGGTAATTAGTCGGTATTAAGTGACACTTGATATGATGATACATGACTCTAAGAATATCCTGCACTCCCTTTTAACGTTTCTACTTCATCTAAAATTGTGGGTGATATATCAACATACACTTACCCCGATAGTGGAATACTTCAGATTTCACAGTAGCCAAAATGTATGTGTAAATGTTGTTCAACTTTTGTTGGAAGGTGAACCAGGCCTTCTTCTTGGGGCCATTCCTCAAGTCTACAAGGACCATCAGTTCTACAAAGGAGGCCGGGAAATGAATGAGAAGAAGTTGGTTAGAAATGTTCTAGAAGAAGGAGACTGTTACTTCAATTTTGGAGATATGTTGTCAATGGATTCGGATTACTTTCTGTATTTTAAGGACAGAATTGGAGATACTTTCAGGTAAATATTCTATTTTCTAGTGGTTTTTGTTAGGCTTTTGTGAACAGCAATAAGCTGTTTAGTTCAGTTCGTTCTGAATTCTTCTTTAGCGTAGCCATTCAGAGTTTCGTGCTTTCAAAGGCTTTCTTTCTTAATCTTATAGTATTGTTGTTCTCGAGTTAGCACCACTGGGCACTTGCGGTGGACCTTATATGGTAAGGTCTCACCAAATTAAAAAAGTTGTTCATCGGATTTGCCGCTCGTAATTGTATCAGAAACAAATAAGTATTTTCTTTCAGTTTTTTGCTTGCGCTGGTCCAATTGAAAAAAATAAAGCCAAAGTTTGTTGGTGTGCCACTTTTATGGACGTAACAGTGTAAAGGTGTCTACAACAGTAGACCCCAACACTGGTAATCAAAAGTTATGTCAGATGTTTGCTTTGTAGATGCATGCAGTAACTGTTGTTTTTTTCCTATACCTTCCTTGCACATTTTTGTGCAATTTGTTCATTTTGCAAATTGATTCACTAAAAGTGGTACTAAATCGGATGTATTACATATTTTCTGTTAGATTTTCAAATACATTATAGGCAAATGTTATTACTTGCTGTGTTGTGCACCAGTCTAAACCAAAATTTACCCATTTTTTCCCAATCTCTAGTAAATTATTTTTAAAAGGGCAGGGCTGTGCATTCTATCTATTTTAAGCTTTTCATTAATTAATCGAGAGCCAAAACAAGAAAAATATATATTTCTCCGCTCTTCGCTCGCGCCTGACTTTCTCAAAAACAAACTGTTGAGACGCTGGTGGTTTTAAGTACAACTTATTTAAAACCAGGACAGTGTGTAGCTTAAGCCGTGGTAATCCGCTAAGTACAGTTGTGATAGCTTATTAGTCCCCTACCGGTGGGACACCGGAGGGGACTATAGGAATGCCTTCCAACCGTCTTTCTGTCCGTCCGCAAATCTGGATCCAGCAATTACTCAAGAAGTATTCAAGCTAGGTTCTTAAAACTTGGTAAGTGTATAGATTGCAATGTGTAAATAATTTACGTACATGACTTATACTTGTAGGTCAAAAGTCAAGGTCACAAATGAAGGTCAAGTAAAATTTGTTTCTGCTCCATAACTTTTATATGTATGGATGGATTATCTTGGTGGTACACACAAATGCTCCCCATGATGAGACAATATGTCAACATATGATCTATGCTTGTCGGTTAAAGGTCAAGGTCACTGATTAAGGTCAAGTGAAAATTTATTTCTGCCCCACACCTTTTAATTACACAGAAATGTTCCCCATGATTAGACATTTGTCGTGCACATGACCCATGGTTGTCGGTTAAAGGTCAAGGTCACAATTGAAGGTCAAGTAACAATTTGTTTCCGCTTCATAATTTTTATCTGCATTGCTGGATTATTTTAATACTGGACACAAATATTTCCCATGATGAGACAATGAGTCGTGTACATGATCTATGCTTGTAGGTCAAGATCATAATTGAAATTTCAGTATTTTTTTCTTAGCTCCTAAATGCCTTGAAGCATTTTAGTCTTAACCCTGTTGCCAACAACCACTAGGGACGAACATTAACAAAGTTTTATACTAGTAGGAGACTTCTGTATTGCCAATGCTATTCGAAATTATTTGTTTTCCATTAAGCTTAGATTTATTTTACAATTAACTTTTTAGATGGAGGGGTGAAAATGTTGCAACATATGAAGTTTCAAATGTGTTGGCAAAACTCGATGTCATTCATGATGCGAATGTCTACGGAGTGGAAATTCCAGGTATTGGTAAAATATTTCTATAGAGTTTTGTTCATAGAGTGGAAATTCCAAGTAAAACGCGAAATCATTTGTGAAGTTTTAGTCTACAATGCTTTTTGTTCCATTTTCAGTATAACCAATGTGAACACACACTTTCATAGCCCGTTAAGAGTTTACAAAGATAACTTTAAGTGTAAAGAGACACATTGAGATAAAGGAATATATGGCGGGACATTGCTCAGAAAAGAAATGAAGTCAAAATCTACCCATGCACATGCAGTATGGTTATTTTTCAGGTACAGAAGGACGAGCGGGTATGGCAGCCATTCATTTAAACAATAACATGGCAATCTCGCTAAAGATACTAAAAGATATCTTCGAGCACGCAACGGGAAATTTACCAAGCTATGCCAGACCTTTGTTTCTAAGGTTTCCAAAAGAACAGGCTGTTACAACAACACTAAAACAACAGAAAACACAACTGAGAAAAGAAGGCTTTCACCCACAAGATATAGACGACCCGTTGTTTTACTACGACGATCAAAATAAAACATATTCACCACTTACTGTTGAAACTTACGGTCAGTTTCTTACAAAGTCGAGGCTCTAGTAAAATATTCATTATTAACTCTTACCCGGCTAAATTTCTATAATGAACTTGTCCATCTTTCAATTTGGACAGAACCATTAACCGGTAAAAGGGGCGCTTACCAAAAATATACTGACTGAACGGCTAACAGTGCAGATCATGATCAGACTACACGGATGTGCAGGCTGATCTTGGTCTGCACTGGTCGCAAAGGCAGAATCACTTGCCGCCAGCAGGCTAAGGTTACTTCAGAAACCTATGAAAAAGCTTATCATATTATATAAATATTTGATACTTTAGAGAAAGTTCATCATCTTTAATTGATCTATCTCTATCAAATCTCTACTGTGTGACTAAACGCTTTTGGGACTTTTTTATTTACTTTTTATGTAATACTCGTATATTTCTGAAAATAAGTACTAGAACTTCTCGAATCTCATTGTTTTTATTTCTTATTTGCTGTCAGTAATCAATGAAACTATTGTCTAAATTTTGTAACCCTTCAGTTGTACATAGTGTTGGGCTTAAAGACCCACCACAACCTGGTGACCTACTTTTTTCCCCCACATGAACTTCGTGAAAATCATTCTGGTAATACTGATATGATGCAGCTATACTGCATGATGACAGATGGACAATTAAGGCCCGCCCTGAATAAATATTTTCACAACTTAACCTGCAAATTTATTCAGTCATTATCACCATCATGGAAATACAAAAGAATACAGTTATTTTGTGGCGCGTCTTTTACTGCTCACATGTAGAGCTGAACTATACTAACTCTCCTCTGGAAGACGATTGACTTGTTCCTAGCTATTAATGGTTGTGCAGCATGAGCGGGATTGTATGTACGTATGCTTATTATAAGTTGTCACCAGTAACCTATATGAGCGACTCTTGCAGACGACTGTTGGTAAAGTTAGTGGGAGGATATTGCATGATACTGAAGATGCTACAATTCCAGAAGCTTCCTTGGTTCTTTAGCGTACCTGCGGTAAAGCACTCATACAGGGGACTCTTGTCCCAATGTTAGAGACAATATGAATTTTGCCTGTAAAGGCCAAGGTCATGGCTATTTGGAATTCTGTTTTTAGAACAGTCAAAACGGCAGCCATGAAAACAAACAGCTATTAAGTTTTTATTGCAGTCTTCATACATGTTTATGTGTAAATTTATTCATGCCTACTCCTAGGATCAAGTGAAATTTGCATAATGTTAGGTCATGTTACATATTGGCCTGCCTGTACATCCGTTAATTTAAAATGTTACCGCTTTGTTAACTTGTTTCTTTTTATAATTTATTATTTAGAGATTTTACATGATCATAACTATGCATACGCTCGCTTCAGCTTTTGCATGAACAATTAGTTACCTCTAAACAATTTTTACTTTAGTTGCAACTGAAAGCTTTGACCACACAGAACATCTTTCCTGGTCAAATCATCAAACAAAAGTCTTCTGGTTCGAATATCATAATTTTAACATGTCCGAGACATTGCGGAATGATACTAATTTTCACTTGGGTAATGATTACAATTTACTCGGACTAGACTCTTTGTGTAATATCTCAAACTTTAAACTAAAATCTCACTATTTAATCCATATAATATTTCAATGAAACTTTAAAATTTTGTAGTTTGTAGCATCACCTTGGGAATGTGCAGTCAAAAATCTAATTTTACTTCTGAAATAGTGTGATATTTACTTCTAAAATCACTTTATGTTCGGTGTAAAAATACCTCGTTTTACCCAAGTGCAAACTGGTAGGTGCTTGAAAATGCAGTCTTCTGACTGGTCAGTTTGAACTCTTGATGTCATGATAAAGTTATGAATATATGTTTATCCTGGTCCCATATCAAGCCAGAGCCTTCTGGTGCTAGAAACTTTTTGGTAGGATAAAGCACTCGTCAAGAAGCTATAGGTAAAAGGAGCGGTTGTCTAGCGGTTAAGGTGTCGGCCGCTTATCCCGGGGGTCCAGGGTTCGAGTTCCACATAGACCACGACTAAGCCCAGTACTGGATTTTCCAGAAAATGGACTCTAGAGTGGTTCAGGTAAGCTTCAAGCTTTCATCACAATCGAGCTGAAATATAAATTAGTATAAACTAAGACGCTATTGTTATTCATACAGACAAAAGATCGAATTGAGGTTTGTGCATGCATTTTGTTAATATAATGAGATCCTTCTTATTTATTATCATTCTAAAAAAACTCCTATTTTACGTAGCCATTCTCGTCTATATGATGATCAAAGCCCGTGCGTACGTGCATGCACGTGTGAACGTGTGGTAGTTTCTTTTGGTTAACAGCCCTTTCATATTATGATGGCCAATATTTGAAAAAAAAAACAACACTTGCTTAAACAATTTTAATTTAACTTTAAGAAAAGTTCCTATCTGCGTGGTTTCTTAGGAACAATGGAAACACAGAGAGCAGGATGTACTTTGTCATTTGTTCGAAAATATAATGAGTCTCGAGGTTACAAAGCAGTTTGCGGGGTGACATTCTGGAGAAAATCTTGTTTGGAAAGAAGTCGGCTCGAAGGATGAGGCGAAGCGAGGCGGGGTTTGTCTTATAAGTCTACAACATTCAGCCGGTCCAGTCCCAAACTTACAGGGTTGTGATAGGAAAGACTAAAGATAGAGGACTTGACCAGTTGCTGTACCATCCTGATATTATACATGTGACCTTTGGCTGTGTGTCACCGCCGACACAGGTCGCAGGTATCGCCGTAGTGTTTTAGTCTTTGCATCCTCTATGACATTACAGATTAAAAACTGAATCTGATTTCTAAATTACTGCAAATCACTGTACATATTCATTTTAAAAACGCCTCGTTTAATTCATTGTGGAAAAAGACAGTACCTGAAAATGCAGCTGTCTGATTGGTCACTTAGAATTCCTTACATGTAAGCATTTCAATTTATATAACCAATGTTTTAGCGATTAAATTTTCTGATTATTGCTCGAGTAATTAAGTTGAAATATTGACCTCCAACCTTCAGCAAAACATTGAAGTAAAAAAATCAGCGACCTAGAGAGGGGCTCGAACACACAGTAGGGGTGTGTAAATGATTCGATGTCAGTGACCGCAACAACACTTTGTAGTCAAGAATTGCCTGGAGAATTACTGTAAATTGACTTGTCTGACAATTAATTATTGAATTTCATGGATTTCGCTTGATTAGTGTAGCAATAGGTCTATAAAGTATGATTTGTTTCAGGTTTTCAAAGGCAAGAAGACCGTGTTTGACATTATTGAAAGACATAGAAAAGGAATCGATTGCCGAAAACAAATATCATGCCGTCCTCCGACAGCCGACAGTCCGACACATGTCAGGTAATACCATGGATATTTTTTTTCAATCTCTAAGTAATGTATGATTAATTTCATTTCATTTTAGCTCCACTATTCGGAGAATAGGGGTGCTATTCTATTCGCCCTGGCGTCGGCGTAAGTGTCGGCGTGAGCTTTCTTGGTTAAAATTTTCGGCAACCTTTGTTTTTCTGTCATCTTTGTTACTATTATTTATATCTTACTGTAACTTCACATTAACATTGTTCATTAGCATACAAAAAAAAGTATGTGCAGGGGCTGGGCCTATTATACCCAAGGTCAAGGACGCCAGGGTGTTATATTTAGGTTACTTTTAAGGTTAAAGTTTTTCGGCAACCTTTGTTTTTCTTACTGTAAGTTCACATAAAACATTGTCAAGCATACATAGTATTCGCAGTTGCTTGGCCTATTATACCCAATGTCAAGGCCACCAAGTTGTTATACTTGGAATTATTTTCATGTTTTCATGCTCATTTTTTCGAAAGCTTCATTTATAGACATATCTTTGGTATTTGAAAAGATAATGACTTGAAATTAAAAATATTTCTTTATAATCATCATCTACATGTGTGGTTACAATCCCAATAACTCTAATTGTATGACAGAATTATGCCCCTTTCATGTTTGGCAATCTTCACTTTCTGGATATAACTTTATATGTATATTCTTTCTAAAGTAGAGGACTCTTTTTGAGACTTAAATTCATTCTACTGTCACATCGCCGAATAGCGGAGCGCGCTGTCTTACAGACAGCTCTTGTTCTTACTTTTTGTCTAATTATTTATCGTTGTTAATATGCTGCCTTTTGTCAAATATTTCCGTTCCCAATATTTTTCCTTTTCGTCTACGAGGACAGGGAGCTATATTTTTTACTGATTATTCTGAAAAGAAAAAGTTTAATCTTATTTGACCTTACATTTTTCAGTATTTCAAGTCTTCATTATTATTCCCCGCTGAAGGCGGAGGGATATAGTTTTGGCGTTGTCCGTCCGTCCGTCCATCCGGAGCCATATCTAGAAAAATGGTTGGGAATATTTAAATAAAACTTCATATACTTGGTTACAACTATGAGGAAATGTGACTAGTCATGTTTCAGTCAGATTGCCTAAGTAACACACGAAGTTCTGCTTCATAACTTGTGACATATTTGACCTAGAACTCTGAAACGTAAGTTAAATTTAGATCATTATATAATGTGGTAGTGCACACACAATTTCGTTGTGATCTCTTTAGTAACTTCAGAGTTATTGCCCTTTGATTGTTTAAAAATCCACATATTTGTACATAAAAACCTAATCAATTGGAAAAATTTCATTAATTGTTTTCATTTTTTCCCCATGAATATTTATTTTCAAATGATGTGACGTTGTGTACCCACACCCGGTCACCTCCACTGCCCTGTGTCACACCCCCTTCTTTGCCATTCCTTACCACAAACCTATTCGGCGGGGATACCAATGCACCGAATTTGCTTGTTTATTCTCATTTTCAGAGTGATTTTAAATGAACAAATGAGAAATATCTGCAGAAGGAAGAAACAAGTATGATGAAGCCACAGCAGACCTAGCACAAGCATATAAGCATGACACCAACACAGCCGCCCTGACACCAGCATAGTTAAACAAATTAGACTTAATCTGACATGTATATAAATATACCCCATGTACAAAGTAAATGGGGCTATATTGGAGTCACACATGCCCGCTTGTCCGTTCGTCCGTCCCACCCTTGTTTCCGCTGGGAAGATTTTCATTAAGCTGGCATGAATTTTAACCTGCAGAGTACACAGTACAGGTCATTAGCCCCAAAGTCAAGGTTACATTAGGAGGTCAAATGTCAAATAGCTTAACTTTATTCCCACTCCATATTTTCTAAATTGCTTGAAAGCTATTTAGCTTGATTATTCGAAGAATAAGGAGGGCTTTTAGCTCCACTATTCAAAGAATAGGAAGAGCTACTGGACTCATACATGCGTCGGCGTCGCGTCGGCGTCTCAATTTGGTTAAGTTCTTGTATGTAAGCTGGTAACCACTTGTGGGAATAGATTGAAACTTCACACACTTATTCACCGTGATAACCTGACTTAAACTGCACAGGTTCCATAACTCTAGTTTGCTTTTCTTACAAAATTATGCCTTTTTTCTACTTGGACATTTTTGGTTAAGGCTTTGTATGTAAACTGGTATCTAAATAGCCGATAATTGAAATGGATTGAAACTTCATACACTTTTTCAATGTCATGATCTGGCGTGCGGTGCATAGGTTCCATAACTCTAGTTTGCTTTTTTTTTCAAAATTATGCCCTTTTTCTACTTAAAATTTTTTGGTTAAGGTTTTGTATGTAAGCTGGTATCTCAATACCCACTAATGAAAATGGATTGAAACTTCATACACTTGTTCACTGTCATGATCTGACATGCAGTGCATAGGTTCCATAACTCTTCTTTATAGTTTTAAAGATCATGCAACTTTTTCGACTTTCATATTCATTCAATTGACAAGGCTGTTGAATAGTCGAGCGTTGCTGTCCTCCGATAGCTCTTGTTTTACTTGTCCTGGCGTCGTTCAAGTTAAAATTTTATTGCAAGCTTCTCAGTGTCACGCAGTGTTCTTATCTACTGCCCCTATTAACATCACATAAAGGTTGGTCTTGGTAAGGGGCAGACATCTATTAGTTGGGGGTCAAGCATCCTAAAGGTCAAAGTGATTGGGGTCAGATTTTAAACAGTGTTGATTAAAGTTTTACGACACACTTTTCAATTTGACCTATAGTTCATAATGTTGCATAGTAGCGGTATCCTTCATACCCAACACTTTTAAGTCCAACCCACACTTCCTCTAACCTCAAACCTGCTCATACCCCAAAATACATTCCTTACACAAACTCACATCTCATATTTTTCTTGGGTTTCCTCACACCCCACGTCTTCACCTATCTCTCCCCTCACCCTCCCCCCCACCCCCCCCCCTCTCCACCCCATTTCACTACCTCTCGCCTCAAACAATTTTTTTTCTTTTTTATTTTCCTATCACTTAATTATATTGTATATTTTGTATGTCATATGTTATACGATGTTAAAATATCCCCTATTCCCTCACTTCTACACTCACCCATACCCACTTCCATTTTTTTTTAAATTCTCTCTTATATCGCATCTCATCCCTCATCCCCACTTCTACTGCCACCCTCTCCCCCGCTGTCTTTTATTTTTTTCACACTAATTTGTATCTCATCTGGAATCTTATTATCCGTCATTACCCATACTCCGCCCCACAGGCATTGATACCCCTAGCCACTTCCATAAAATCTTTTTTCTTACATTTCTTAAACTAACTTATATCTCATATTGTTTCTTGGATTGCCTCATTCCCCGAAACCGACACCCTATTCACCTCCCAAACTCTGTTTTCCTTATTCATCTTTCAAGCTTGCTTATATAATACTTATACTACTACTAATAGTACTTAATAGTAGTAGTAGTCGTAATAGTAGTATCTCGAACATTTTTCGAGTAGTCGAGCGGGCGCAACTCAGATCACAAGGTCTAAGGTCAGCCTGTCACACTTGAAGTTTAAAAGTCAAGATGACAACATCTTACTTTCTCGTTATCAAAGCGGTGACTGGAGCTATTAATCGTCGTCAGTGATTGCTCTTGTTGTTAATGTTTAAGCGGCCTAAATGTGTAACATTCGCTTAATTGTATTTGATAATTTTTTCCTTAATTTTAGGATAAAAATCTGAAGTTAGAATGAGAATTATTTTTGGAACACTGATACAGAATTTATTTTATGCATTTAAATCTTAGTGTACTAAATAGAACACATTTTACCAGCGTAACGGCACATGCAACGCACAACGTTACGTTTACTCTTATGGTAATACAACATGTATATATATGTATGTACGAGATTGATTTCTTTTACATTTTAAATTTTTTAATGTTTTTTCCGTTTAAAAAAACTATTCGATTATATGTAATTCATATTCTTTCTCGTTTATTTGATGTTACTTGCAAGTGAAAATTGTATTTGGATTTCCCACTACCTGAAACATTGGGTTTATCAAATTATAATGTATCGTTATATTCCAATAATACTCTGAAAGCTTGACATGAAATTCCATACCCTAGTAACGATAAAATATGCATATAAAATCATAGCTCTTTTATTCAAACATACATTGTCCCGTCCTTTGTCTGGGTCGTCTAAGTAAAGCTTTTTTTAAAAGTCACTTTGGCCTCATTTCTTGTACACTGAATTTTACACTGTTTGGCATAACATATGAGCCGTGCCATGGGAAAACCAACATAGTTGGTTTGCGACCAGCATGGATCCAGACCAGCCTGCGCATCCGCGCAGTCTGGTCAGGATCCATGCTGTTCACTTTTAAAGCCTACTGCAATTAGAGAAACCGTTAGCGAACAGCATGGATCTTGACCAGACTGCGCGGATGCGCAGGCTGGTCTGGATCCATGCTGGTCGCAAAGCCACTATGTTGGTTTTCTCATGGCACGGCTCATATATTAACCGACACCTAACTCTGAGCATTAACATTAACCCTTTGGACTGAAATGACTTTTAAAGCAATTTTGCCTTTTATAGGGAAAACAATGTTAAACTTTAGACTGGTATGTCTTTAAGAATGATGGGTAAAAGGATGCGCTGATCAAATATTTAGTATAATTGCGGGCAAACTTTTAGACTTTTAGTCCGTGTTTTAAAGGATTATTGGAACATAACGTTAGGTTATAACACGATAATTCATTTTTTTTTCTAACGGAGAGAAACTGTCCTCTTTCTATATCTTTTTCCAGCAGTAGTAGGCAACAGGTGTCAATATCTTGAGGAGAAAAACGGCTTTAAATAAGGTGACCCAACCTAGGACATAAATGATCCCTTAAAATGACAACTGCTGTTTGATTGTTGTTTTTTGGTTGATAATATTAGGTACATTTTCACATTTAAAAATTAACTGTTTCCCTAATAATTGTCTTACATATCAATCATGTCTGTCTTACAGATCTAATAATTATATATACAAATTAATATCATATACGAATTATTCTTTGTATTATATATTACATGTATATAATGTATATATTTTTATCTGTTCGCTGGTTGTTTGTTACTGACAGTCAGAACTTAAGATATATTTGTTAGCATACCATTTTATCTCAAGACGTTTTGCTGTTAAGATGAGCGCATAGTTCATTTCAATGAATTTTTGTACATGTGTTAAATTTTAAAGATATTTTTTAGAACTATATAAAAATTATAATTATACTTTACACTGTCACTTGTGACTATCTCTGCTATTTATTACTGCTTGAAAATTGAATAAAACGCTATAGAGATTTGTTGATTATTTCTTTTAAAATAGATGGTCGTACAATTCCTTTGATTATTCAGTTCGGATGTTTCAGAAATCTAATTAATCTTTCCTATAGTAAATTTACTTCCTTAATACCATTTCCAAAATGCAGTGGTGTTCAGCTGGTCATAATTCCTTGTAACTTGCAAAATACTGAGAAGAGTAGCCTTTCCAGCTTACACTTTGTCATCAGTAGTCACACTCCTTTCATTGACGCTATTTGCAAAATACGTGGGAGTTTTACCCATACTCAATTACATTTTGTCATCCGATGTTACTTTATCTTGATGCCATTTGCAAAATGCATTGATGCTACTTCGATTCGTCTTTTGTCATGCAGTTACTTTTCCTTCCCTCCTTGGTATCATTTCTAAACTGAGGGGAGATTACCATTATGATAGCCATCTTCAATTTAGTCAACATTTCCGGCTTCCCTTTCTTCTTTAACGCCATTCATAAAGTACTAGATAAGTTGCCATAACCAACTCATAGTTCAACATCCAAAGTTATTCCCCCTTCTTAGACAAAGTAAAGGGAAATTTAGCTTTACTGTATTTAAAATACTTAGTATATAATTTTAAGAATACACTTTTACTTAAAATTAAGGAGAGGCCACTCTAACCGGCATATTTTTTCGAGCCGAGGTTACCTCCCTTACCCCATCGACGCCATTTGAAAAATTAAGAGGAGGCTACTAACCGACCTTTATTCGAGCAAAGGTTACCTCCCCTTCCCCCTCGACACCATTTACAAAATTAAGGGAAGGCTACTCTAACCGGCCTTTTCATTTCCAGCCAAAGATACCTCCATACCCCATCGACGCCAATTGCAAAATAAAAGGGAGGCTACTCTAACCGACCTTTTTCCGAGCCAAGATTACCTCCACTATCCCCTTCGACGCCATTTGCATTATAAAGGGGAGGCTACTCTAACCGAACTATGTTTCGTGTCAAGGCTACCGCCTTCGACGCCATTTACAAAATAAAGGGAATGCTACTCTAACCCACTAGACGCCATTTGCCAAATTAAGAGGAGGCTAACCGACCTATTTTTCGACCAAGGTGACCTCCTCTAACCACCTCGACCCCATTTTCTTTTTTAGCGCCAGAATTACTTCTCTTTCCCCCCTCGACGCAAAATTAAGGGGAGGCTACTCTAACCGACTTTTCTCGAGTCAAGGTTACCTCCAATACCCACCTCGACAACATTTGCAAAATTAAGAGAGGCTATGCTAACCGACCTTTTTCTTCGATCCAAGGTTACTTCCTCTAACCCACTCGATGCCATTTGCAAAATTAAAGGGAGGCTAAGCGACCTTTTTTTATCCAAGGTTACCTTCCCTAACCTCTCGACGCCATTTGCAAGATTAAAGGGAGGCTTTTTTATGAGCAAAGGCCACAGGCACTCGGTTGCACTGATAGTATTTCTCCTATATTGGCCAGTACATACTGTTTGTTGGTTTTAATACGTGCACCAGTACTCCCTGTATTCAAAAAGTTGATTTACTGTAAGCGAATCCCTTTTATAAATAAAGTTAAAATTTTAGGTACTAGTGTATTGTTCACATATAAGATAGGTCTGAAGTAAGGCAACAGAAGTGTATGACCAGTGTATGACGGGTAATGATTGGTTTTTCAAAAGGTTTTGAACCACTAAATTATTTCCGACTTTTGAGCGTTGAGCATGACTGTTGTCTTTTTTTTTAACTATGTGATAAAAATAAATTGGTTACACAAGGTCAAAAACAAGCTCACTACATTAAAATATAGAAAAAGAACTTATTCACAATGTACTTGTCAGATATTTAATTTATAAAAATTGAAAATGTATTTCTGTATGAAAGGTAGGTATATACTTCATAAGGGGCTGCAGGCAGATAATCTCTCTCTCTCTCTCTCTCCCTCTCCCTCTCCCTCTCTCTCTCTCTCTCTCTATCTTACTCACACTCTCTCTCTCATAATGTCAACTCATCTCTCGACTGATAGAGACATGGGATACACGTCGACTTGCTAGTTAAGGTGAAAAAGAGTTCTAAAAGACTGATGGGTCCAACATCAGCTAAAATGAAAAGGCTAACGGAATGTTAGCATGGTAAGTGTGATTAAAAAGAACAGGCATTAAAAGATAAAAAAAAACCATAGCACTCTGGTCTAGTACATATACTTTATGGTTGCTACAGCCACTTTGAAAGCTTCAAGGTCAGGGTGGTCAAGATTATTCCACAGTACATCTGAAACTTTGTGGTCAGGTTATTCTACAAGGTCAAGGTTATTCTATAGTATTACTTGGGTGCAAGATGGTATATGCATATTCTAACTGTTGACGGACAAGTATTTGTATGCTTATGTGTTGACGTTTTCGTTGGTTGTTGTGATGTTTCCTTTTAAGATTATGAAATTAAGAATTTATTAGCATTTAAAGATATGTTAGTGACAGTTTAGATCTGTCACACTATTTTGCACTGGCAATTAACTCTAAAATATAGCCATGGAGTAAATACTTGGTTTTGATGACAGCTTTGATTTTTGTGACATGTAGTGCCTAATTCAGAAGGATTAAACTCCATGTCCCACTCATTTTCCCATTGTTCTAGCTTCTTAAGATTTTCCTGGAGGATTTTGTTCCCATCGACAGAATTGATATCATAATAAGGTACATGTATACTACATTATCGTCGGCAAAGTGACCGATTTGAGACTTGATTGAAAATGGGAGATCGCTAATATAAAATAGAAAATACTGAGGTCTAAGGATGGAACCTTGTGGAAACCCAGATGTCATTGGTACTTCTTTGGAATTTAGCCCTCAAAAACTACAAATTGACTTTCTATCAAGTAGAAATGCATAATACCACTTGAAGACTTGTGGACAGACACCATGATCTTAACAAAAGTCTTACTGAAGTCGAGTACAATTAAGTCAGTTTGTTTACGACTGGAAATGCTGTTAATCAGATCATCTATTAACTCAGTTAGTTGAGTTTCACAATATCTCCTTCAGAAACGCCATGTTGGAGGTCATAAAGAATTTAGAAAGGTGGACAGAGACACTGGAGGCATAGATGTGTTCTAGTGTTTTACACAGTGAATGATATAACAGATAATTTGCCAAGTCACGCGGGTCCCTCTTCTTGAATAGAGGGCAAACAAAATCTTATCTCCATTTTGTGGGAACAGTGCCTGAGGAGATAGATTATTGGAAGATTACCAATAGAACATCAACAATTTCATCATTAAGTTCCTGGAGGACCACTGGACAAAAAAGGTCTGGTCCTGCAGCATTGTCTGGTTTTAGGTTAGCTAGCAATTTGAGAATATCTATTTTATCGATGGAAATTTCAGATATTATGGGGGCAATGTTCAGAAGGCTATAGAATTTTAAGTTTTTGAAGTCAGTTTTGTCTATGATAAAGTGGTGATTTGTTTAAATACGGATTGATAATTATAAGTTTTAAAATGAAATAGATTATTATAGCGTTTGTGGTCTTATAAACCAGTGAAATGTCAAAAAGGTTATTCCATAACACTACATAGTGCTGGTAAGTAAAAATTTACAGACTATCATCATAACTGAGGGGTTACATTTACATGCTCTTCACCGGTGTGGATTATAAGTCCTGCTTTGGTGTAGAAATATTTCGCTTGAAGAATTTATCCTGGTACTTTGAAGGTTGGTGGTTCTACCCAGGTGTCTAATGAAATTATATCTGCTGGCACACCTTATGTATTCCTCCAACAACATCAGATGTTTGAAAAATACCATGTCAAGAGACAAGAAAAAATAATTGTACAGCAATAGACCAAATCAGTTATTACCATTCATAATTTTATCATGTCCAAAACATTGCGCAATGATACTTATTTCCACGTTGGTAATTATTACATTTTATTCGGACTTTATCGTAGACCCCTTTGTAAAATCTCAAACTTTAAACTAAAATAAAGATATTAAATCCATATAATATTTGAACGAAACTTCAAAGTTTTGTTGTTTGTAGCATCATCTGAAGCATGTGCAGTGAGAAATCTTAATTTGATATCTAAAATAGTGTGATATTTATTTCTAGTCACTTTATGCTCATTGTAAATATACTTCGTTATACCCAAGTGGAAACTGGCAGGTACTCGAAAATGCAGCTCTCTGATTGGCCAGTTAGAACCCCTAACGTACGGTGATGTCATGTTAAAATTATGAATTTCTGGAGGTCCATCATGAATTCTGTGAAAAATTGTAATGATAATTCTTGTACAATCTTTGTCAACGTGTCTTGTGTTATGGTTCTGGCTCTGTAGGCAAAAAGCGACATGTACTCTAGTTCGTTTTACAGTACCATTGATCTGTCTTAGTAATACAGAGTTAATATGTAATATTAACGAATGGAATAGGTTAGGTAGTTCTAGTTACCACGCCACGATAAATTAGTGGCTTACTACCGTTTGCAAAACCAGTCGACCGTAGTTCCGTTGCCGATAATGGCCTATAATGGCGGAGTGCAATGCCTTCTATTTATATCTATCCTCAGATCAATTTTTCAGATTCTTTAAAAAGCGAATTTTCGACATATTGTTGATATCTTTATACTCAGAGAGCGCTACTTCAGAGGTTTAAAGCACCAACAGTTCGGTACTTGCTCATTTATTTAAAACTACCATCAGTGCAACCAGGTGCCTGTGGCAAAGGCTAACCACCTCGACGGCATTTGCAAAATTAAGGGGAGGCTACTCTAACCGACCATTTTTTCGAGCGAGCCAAGGTTACGTCCCATACCCACCTCTCTATAAAACTTAAAATATTTTAGTGAAATATTGGCATATATTTACGGTGGTATGTTTAGGACATGCAATTATCTTTTTAGGATTAAATTATCTTGAGCGATCAACATCTTATCTCGTGCGCACGACATCCTATCTTGAGCGATCAACATCTTATCTCGAGCGATCAACATATTATCTTGAGCGATCAACATATTATATCGAGTGATCAACATCTTATCTCGAACGATCAATATCTTATCTCGTGCGCACGACATCTTATCTTGAGCGATCAACATCTTATCTCGAGCGATCAACATATTATCTTGAGCGATCAATATCTTATCTCGTGCGCACGGCATCTTATCTCGAGCGATCAACATATCATCTTGAGCGATCAACATATTATCTTGAGCGATCAACATCTTATCTCGAGCGATCAACATCTTATCTCGTGCGCACGACATCTTATCTCGAGCGATCAACATATCATCTTGAGCGATCAACATATTATCTTGAGTGATCAACATATTATCTTGAGCTATCAACATATTATCTTGAGCGATCAACATCTTATCTCGAGCGATCAACATATTATCTTGAGCGATCAACATCTTATCTCGAACGATCAACATCTTATTTCGTGCGCACGACATCTTATCTTGAGCGATCAACATATTATCTCGAGCGATCAACATCTTTTCTCGGTCATCTTATAAATATATATTAAGGACCTTTGTGTGAATTCTACGGTGGTATGTTTAGGACATGCAATTATTTTTTTGGGATTAAATTATTTTGAGCGATCAACATCTTATCTCGTGCGCACGACATCGTATCTTGAGCGATCAACATCTTATTTCGAGCGATCAACATAATATCTTGAGCGATCAACATCTTATCTCGTGCGAACGACATCTTATC
This sequence comes from Mercenaria mercenaria, assembly GCF_021730395.1. Taxonomy (NCBI): domain Eukaryota; kingdom Metazoa; phylum Mollusca; class Bivalvia; order Venerida; family Veneridae; genus Mercenaria; species Mercenaria mercenaria. The sequence continues at coordinate 21,845,004 of NC_069368.1, read as the reverse complement.
TAAAGCGATCAACATCTTATTTCGAGCGATCAACATATTATCTTGAGCGATCAACATCTTATCTTGAGCGATCAACATAATATCTTGAGCGATCAACATCTTATCTCGTGCGCACGACATCTTATCTTGAGCGATCAACATCTTATCTCGAGCGATCAACATATTATCTTGAGCGATCAACATATTATCTTGAGCGATCAACATATTATCTCGAGCGATCAACATATCATCTTGAGCGAACAACATCTTATTTCGTGCGCACGACATCTTATCTCGAGCGATCAACATCTTATCTCGAGCGATCAACATATTATCTTGAGCGATCAACATCTTATCTCGAGCGATCAACATATTATCTTGAGCGATCAACATATTAACTCGAGCGATCAACATCTTATCTCGTGCGCACGACATATTATTTTGAGCGATCAACATCTTATTTCGTGCGCACGACATCTTATCTTGAGCGATCAGCATCTTATCTCGAGCGATCAACATATTATCTTGAGCGATCAACATATTATCTCGAGCGATCAACATCTTATCTCGAGTGATCAACATATTATCTTGAGCGATCAACATCTTATCTCGTGCGCACGACATCTTATCTTGAGCGATCAACATCTTATCTCGAGCGATCAACATATTATCTTGAGCGATCAACATATCATCTCGAGCGATCAACATCTTATTTCGAGCGATCAACATATTATCTTGAGCGATCAACATAATATCTCGAGCGATCAACATCTTTTCTCGGTCATCTTATCAATATCTATTAAGGACCTTTGTGTGAATTCAGATCAAAAGTAAAAACATACGGCTGCCACCGTTTTTGTTTTTGTTTAGATTATACTTAGAACCGTTTCACATGTTTGCAGGGTTAGACATTTAAATACGGAAACTGATAAAAAAGGCAGCAAAAAATCAGTGATGATGCAAAGAAATAAGTTTAAGTCCTTGACAAAAAATAGTCTGTAGGCTTCGCTATGGAAGTCCTGGAGGGACAATTGATTTCCGTACCTCCCACTTCTGACTTCTAACTTTTGCACTTCTCACTTCCAACTTCTTGACTACTTCCTACTTCTAACTTCCACACTTCTGACTTCTAACTTCCGCACTTCTGACTTCCAACTTCCCGACTTTCGACTTCTGATTCCCAACTTCCACACTTCTTACTTCCGACATCTTGACTTCTTACTTCCTTCTTCTAACTTTCGCACTTTTGACTTCTAACTTCCGCACTTCTGACCTCCAACTTCCTGACTTCATACTTCCGACTTCCAACTTCCACACTTCTGACTTCCAAAAAAAGGAAAGTTGGCAGTCAGAAGTGCGGAAGTTTGAAGTCGGAAGTCAGGAAGCTAGAAGTCAGAAGTGTAGAAGTTAGATGTCAGAAGTGCGATAGTTAGAAGGTGAAAGTAAGAAGTCAAAAAGTCGGAATTAAGAAGTGTGGAAGTTGGAAATCAGAACTCGAAAGGCAGGAAGTTAGAAGTCAGAAGTGCGGAAGTTAGAGAGGGAAGTAAGAAGTCAAAAAGTCGGAAGTAAGAAGTGTGGAAGTTGGAATTCAGAAGTCGAAAGTCTGGAAGTTAGAAGTGCGGAAGTTAGAAGTCAGAAGTGCGGGAGTTAGAAGAAAGAAGTAAGAAGTCAAGAAGTCGTAAGTAAGAAGTGTGGAAGTTGGAAATCAGAAGTCGAAAGTCAGGAAGTTGGAAGTCAGAAGTGTGAAAGTTAGAAGTCAGAAGTGTGGAAGTTAGAAGTAGGAAGTAGGAAGTCAAGAAATTGGAAGTGAGAAGTGCAAAAGTTAGAAGTCAGAAGTGGGAAGTACGGAAATCAATTGTCCCTCCAGGGCTTCCATACTTCACCCATATATTAAACGATTTTCCTTGTTTTCCCTAAATTCATACATGCAAATTTTCTGCGCGAATTAATCAGTCGAACTAAAATGTGTTACTGTTCTAACATGCAGTATGCATCATTGGTTATGTTCATTTCATTTTGAAGATAGGATGACCAATTATATGGATTGCTCTCCCAATTGATGTGATAAACTTGTACATGTACTTGTGGGAAGTTTTAATAACAGCGGAATAGGCGGGACCCTAATTAACAACTTGTCCGTATGCTTTACTGATGACCTAAATGCACACACAAAGGGCCTTAATATATATAAATAAGATGTCGTGCGAACGAGATAAGATGTTGATCGCTCAAGATAATATGTTGATCGCTCGAGATAAGATGTTGATCGCTCAAGATAATATGTTGATCGCTCCAGATAATATGTTGATAGCTCGAGATAAGATGTTGATCGCTCGAGATAAGATGTTGATCGCTCGAGATAATATGTTGATCGCTCAAGATAAGATGTCGTGCGCACGAAGTAAGATGTTGATCGCTCGAGATAAGATGTTGATCGCTAAAGATAATATGTTGATCGCTCAAGCAAATATGTTGATCGCTCAAGATAAGATGTTGATCGCTCGATATAAGATGTTGATCGCTCAAGATAATATGTTGATCTCTCAAGATAATATGTTGATCGCTCGAGATAAGATGTTGATCGCTCAAGATAAGATGTCGTGCGCACGAAATAAGATGTTGATCGCTCGAGATAAGATGTCGTGCGCATGAAATAAGATGTTGATCGCTCGAGATAAGATGTTGATCGCTCAAGATAAGATGTCGTGCGCACGAAATAAGATGTTGATCGCTCGAGATAAGATGTCGTGCGCACGAAATAAGATGTTGATCGCTCGAGATAAGATGTTGATCGCTCAAGATAAGATGTCGTGCGCACGAAATAAGATGTTGATCGCTCAAGATAAGATGTCGTGCGCACGAAATAAGATGTTGATCGCTCGAGATAAGATGTTGATCGCTAAAGATAATATGTTGATCGCTCAAGCAAATATGTTGATCGCTCAAGATAAGATGTTGATCGCTCGATATAAGATGTTGATCGCTCAAGATAATATGTTGATCTCTCAAGATAATATGTTGATCGCTCGAGATAAGATGTTGATCGCTCAAGATAAGATGTCGTGCGCACGAAATAAGATGTTGATCGCTCGAGATAAGATGTTGATCGCTCAAGATAATATGTTGATCGCCCGGGATAAGATGTTGATTGTTCAAGATAAGATGTTGTGCGCACGAGATAATATGTTGATCGCTCGAGATAAGATGTCGTGCGCAGAAATAAGATGTTGATCGCTCAAGATAAGATGTCGTGCGCACGAGATAATTTAATCTTAAAAAAAAATAACATATGTCCTAAACATACCACCGTATCTTCACCCAGTTCATGTTGAACTTTTTTAGCTCACCTGTCACAAAGTGACAAGGTGAGCTTTTGTGATCGCGCGGCGTCCGTCGTCCGTCCGTCCGTCCGTGCGTGCGTCCGTAAACTTTTCCTAGTGACCTCTCTAGAGGTCACATTTTCATGGGATCTTTATGAAAGTTGGTCAATATGTTTATCTTGATGATATCTAGGTCAACTTCGAAACTGGGTCATGTGCGGTCAAAAACTAAGTCAGTAGGTCTAAAAATAGAAAAAACCTATGACCTCTCTAGACGCCATATATTTCAAAAGATCTTCATGAAAATCGGTCAGAGTGTTTAACTTGATAATATCTAGGTCAAGTTCGAAACTGGGTCACGAGCTGTCAAAAACTAGGTCAGTAGGTCAAATAATAGAAAAACCTTGTGACCTCTCTAAAGGCCATATTTTTCATGGGATCTGTATGAAAATTGGTCTGAATGTTTATCTTGATGATATCTAGGTCAAATTGGAAACTGGGTTACATGCGGTTAAAAACTAGGTCAGTAGGTCTAAAAATAGAAAAACATTGTGCCCTCTCTAGAGGCCATATATTTCATGAGATCTTCATGATAATTGGTCAGAATGTTCATCTTGATAATATCTAGACCAAGTTCGAAAGTGGGTCAAGTGCCCTTAAAAACTAGGTCAGTAGGTCAAATAATAGAAAAACCTTGTGACCTCTGTAGAGGCCATATTTTAAATGGGATCTGGGTGAAAATTAGTCAGAATGTTCATCTTGATGATATCTAGGTCAAGTTCGAAACTGGGTCAACTGCAATTTAAAACTAGGTCAGTAGGTCTAAAAATAGAAAATCCTTGTGACCTCCCTAGAGGCCATATTTTTCAATGGATCTTCATGAAAATTGGTCAGAATGTTCACCTGGGTGATATCTAAGTCAAATTTGGAACTGGGTTACGTGCGGTTCAAAACTAGGTCATTAGGTCAAATAATAGAAAAACCTTGTGACCTCTCTAGAGGCCATACTTGTGAATGGATCTCCATAAAAATTGGTCAGAATGTTCATCTTGATGATATCTAGGTCAAGTTCGAAAGTGGGTCACGTGCCATCAAAAAGTAGGTCAGTAGATCAAATAATGCAAAAACGTTGTGACCTCTCTAGAGGCCATATTTTTCATGGGATCTGTATGAAAGTTGGTCTGAATGTTTATCTTGATGATATATAGGTCAAGTGTGAAACTGGGTCAACTGCGATGAAAAATTTGGTTTGACTCAGTAGGTCTTGAAATAGAAAAACCTTGTGACCTCTCTAGAGGCTATACCCTTGAAGTGATCTTCATGAAAATTGGTCAGAATGTTCATCTTGATGATATGTAGGTCAAGTTTGAAACTGGGTCACATGCCTTAAAAACTAGGTCAGTAGGTCAAATAATAAAAAAAACCTTGTGACCTCTCTAGAGGCCATACTTTTCATGGGATCTGTATGAAAGTTGGTCTGAATGTTCATCTTAATGATATCTAGGTCAAATCTGAAACTGGGTCAACTGCGGTTAAACTAGGACAGTATGTCTAAAATTAGAAAAATCTTTTGACCTCACTAGAGGCCATATTTTTCAATCGAACTTCATGAAAATTGACCTGAATGTTCACCTTGATGATATCTAGGTCAGTTTCGAAACTGGGTCACGTGCGGTCAAAAACTAGGCCAGTAGGTATAAAAATAGAAAAACCTTGTGACCTCTCTAGAGGCCATATTTTTCATGCGTTCTTCATGAAAATTAGTGAGAATGTTCACCTTCAACTTTGATGATATCTAGGTATATTTCAAAACAGGGTCACGTACCTTCGAAAACTAGGTCAATAGGTCAAATAATAGAAAAACCTTTAGACGTCTCTAGAGACCATATTTTTCAATGGATCTTCATGAAAATTGGTTAGAAATTTTATCTTGATAATATCTAGGTCAAGTTCAAAACTGGGTCACATGAGCTCTAAAACTAGGTCACTATGTCAAAAAATAATAGAAAAAACGACGTCATGCTCAAAACTGGGTCATGTGGGAAGAGGTGAGCGATTCAGGACCACCATGGTCCTCTTGTATTAATTTTGAAAGGATGTGGCTTTCATAATGAATGAATGCCCGATTGTATTTAAATAATTACCTACATGTTAGGTATTGGTAATAATTAAAGGAAGGGGAAATATCGTTCTACTCCCAGTATAAATAGAACCTTATTTTTGAAATAAGTTTGTAATAATATATTCATTAAATATTATATTACATATATCAGAACTGTAAAAACATTTTCAATCGATTTTTCTGTGATTTTTATTTTTAACAATCTAACTGGTCATCTAGTACACTCGGCAAGGTACCTCCGTGACCAAGTTATTAAGATTGTTGGTATCAAATCACATGTCTGTAGTTTCTGTGGATTCTGGCCTTGTTCATTTCGTCATGTAAGCCATCCAGCCGTATTGCCGATGGTCAGTGGTTCTATCAGTTTGCCACCTATGCCTGAAATTATGCCTTGAGTGGCACATTCAGTCTTCCTCGACAATTAAAGCTATAGAAGCCGTCATGTTGATGTTATGCAAAACTTTAAACAAGTAAAACACAATATTGTCTTGAAGAATTTTGCAGTGAAGTTCTGTTTTGTTTGATCTTTTGTCAAACCAAAGCAATTTGGGAATATGGCAATTTTGAAACTTTGAATTGTAAAAGAAGGCCTCAGTTGCCCATCCAGCCCCGGGCATGCTCTGAGATTGCCGCCATTGAATAATTGTGTAACACTACAAAATGCACAATTCTTTGATAATGATAACATCTTTATTTCCTATTTTTCTTATTTAAGTTTAAGTTTTAGAATCAAGCATAGACTTGCCACTACTAATGATAAATATATTTCTACATTTTCCCTTTTTGTTGAATTCAATTCAATAGGGACAAAAGCCAGTCTATTTTTTAGAGAATTTCACAGGGGAATGATGTTAAAATTATCATTCATATATGATATTGGACATAGGATATAGACTGGCTCAGTTCACTACATTCAGTCATAAAAGTGTAAAAAGATATATCATAGTCTAGGAACTAGTGTAAATCAAGCATTGCTTATATCACAAATGCAGTTTATTTATTTAGCTAAACAATGGGGAAAAATGCAAAGTGAATATTCATTCTAAAATAACTGTACATATCCCTCGCATTTTGTAATTATCTCCCTTTTTATCAAACCCAAAGATAAATATTTCAAATAATACCAAACAAATTTCGCACTGACTTATCTCTAAATGCAATTATTTCACTGATGACTGAACAATTTAAATACTATGACATCAGGCTGAACACCACTAAATACAGCTGTTCTTTATTTCATATAAAATCCACTTACTTCATAACGGTTTTCGACATTTTCTAGCATATCAGATTTTCAGAGATTTATATTCCCATATAGAACTAGATCGCTTCTTTACAAAAACAAAAAGAAAAGGGGGTGTTAACTTTTATCTAAGAAAACTACAATTCGTTAAATACAACCCGCTGAATTTACTACTTTTCGCTTTTTTCAGTTTCTCTTTTCGAGACATTAAATTCTTATGCCGCTATTTTTACCTACCATGCGATAGAAACATGCCGATTTCAGTTGAATGCAAAATGATACATACTGAAACGCGGTAGGGTAAAAGTAAGCACATGCTGTCGAGAAAATGCACTAGGAAAGGAAAAAAGATTTATAATTTAGTACTATTTATATTTGGACTACTTGTGACTTGACCAGCGGAGGCTTACATTCTATTTGGTAGTGATCAGCCATCAGGCAGCAAAATCATATTCTATATTTACCTCCCTTTACTTTGTCTTTATCATAGGGTCTCTATAGATTTGCTTTAAACGGTAAATATTACCTTATAAAGTATATTATGTGGTCGATATACATGTATTCTGTTTGATAGAATTTACTTTGTTCTTGACATGTCGGTGTTTTGAAGAAGTAACATAGCTATTTTAATTTGTAAAATTACAAAAGATTTATCTCTCTTTAAGCACAAATTACTACGTTTTAAATACACAAAATAAATTTATTTTCATGATCCATTTGAACGTATTCAACATACCATAAATTTAACCGATACGAAAATAAAAAACATAATTTGAGGCGGCCATTTGAAATCACGATAGCCATGATAAGAATGCTACCAATTGATTTTGAAGGTCTGGATGTTTGAACTTTCTGAGAAATACAACTTCAGTAAATTTAGAAATGCAATTTACAAACAATTCGCCACAGGCCACTCGTCTTACTTTTTTGCGACTTCGCAAACAGCGATTACGATAAACAACTAGATTTATCTAAACTTTGTTTTATCGCACTTGACACAGTTTACGTTGATTTTAAATGATATTGACATGCGCAATGAAACACTGAATGTGTATTTTCCCCAAGGCTAAGACGAACATGGCTGAAATGAGCCCTGGAATAAGGAAATAAGGCAGTATATTCAGGTAAGTACTGATTACCTTTACTGTTTATAATACAAATGTTCATCTGATATCAATAGCTATACAAACAACTTATAGAATCTTGAATATTTGACACATAAACCTGCTAAATTATGATTTTATATCTTTCTGAAATCGAAACAAGGACCTCTCACGGACTTTTACCGGAAATTCCTTCAGTACGTTAAAAAAGTGATATAAGCGTGTACTTAATTATTAACTGTAAATTTACATTTAGAATCTAACCTATAAATTTACAGATTTTTCAATATATATATATTTACATGTGTCCTCAAAATTATCCCAGTTTGAATCTAATTGATTTATTTGAATAAAGCTCAATTGTGAGTTTCAGCCATTTTTGTTGACTTATATTTTTTTCAGGAAATTCAATCATCAGAAATGTCTGAAATAGCATTAATTATGCATGCCATAAGTAAATACATTAAATTTAAGAAAACTGTGATTTCCACAGTTTTAATACTCTCAATCTTTACATTTATATAATGTTATCAGTAAAGGACTTTGGACACTATCATATACTTGTGACCTACATTTTGAATGCAAAATTCTCATAAAGTATTTAAACAATACCCAAATCGTCTCGAACAAAATATTAACCATTGTGATAGTTAACATATTACAGCAGATACTGGTTTGTATCAGTTTTTCTCAAGATGTTTTTTTTTAATTTAATCTAGGCAAGGGTATATTTTTATTTGAAAAAAAAATGTTTAATTTCTGTAAAAGCATTATGTCATCACTTTATTGAAGTTTCAAAAATATTAATTCTAATTGAAAAAAGTGGCAGAATCTGTTTATATAAGACAAAATAACAATTTTGAGATTAAAATCCTATAAATAAATAAAAGAAAGAGCAATATTTTTTTGCAAACAACCTGTTCTTTATTACCTGCGGCCTGAAGGCCGCAGGTATATTGGAATGCAACAAGTAGTGTAGCACATGGGGAATGGGTGATATCACGTGATTTTTTCCGATATGTGATTGGTTTTTCGCATTTATGGAACGCCGTTTTCGCAATATAGCTGGCAAGCTATATGATATATAGAGAAATGCTTGTGATCTGAATTCTACATTCATTATTTTATATAGTTTATTTAAACTTTCAGCAATGATCAATATCGATACTTAATTGTGCATAAGAGACTTTTTAAATGCTTATTAATTTCCTGGATTATGGTTCTTTTGTTTTGCTCTAGGCCTATATGTCAACGTCGTCCAGGTGAAGGCATGAATCACATTTGTGATAGCTCTAGTAAAGTGTTTCAATAGTCAAGGAATGTGACCAGTTGAGCTAAAAGCTATGTTATACATGAAAGGGAAATATAGTTATTTTTGCTAAAAACAATGACTTTCAGAATTAAGAAATACCAAAGAGCTATAAAAATAAATTTAGATTAGATTAAAAATAGATTATCTCCTGTTGCGATTCTGTGTATTTCAAGCATCTTTGGAAATACATATTTCATAGATCTACTTGTAAAACATGTAGAATGCAGTAATATTTTCTACATTAAAGCGTAATGGTATGAAAAAAAAAAAAAACAAGCTCGCTATTCACCCATAAGTTACTTTTTAGACTGTAGTCACACAAATATCGATAACAATTTCTATTTCTGGTCTGTATAACTTCTGGCCACAGGAAATCTTTCGACTTGTTTACACTTTACTTTCTTTTCTATACACTGGTCATAATGTATCTGAAATGACAGTTCTTCGTAGGGCTTGCCTAAGGAAGCGGTGTTTGCAAAAGTTAATACAAGATGAGTCGGACTGCAACCCCGCTAAATATAATGTTGTGCAAAGCCGGGCTTTCAGGCAAAGCACACTCGAAATGTGTCGTTTGTAAGGCTAAAGAAGAAGCAGGTCGCTGCATAAAAAATCCACCTGAAGCTCGGCTGGACCTTTTATAGTTCGTTTTCGAGTCTAGCCGTATTTGTATATGCCATCTGCATGGAAAACGACTTGAACATCACTTTCATGTCATTGCCATGAATGTGAAACCGTCACTGACATGACCTGCCAAGAAGCTACTGTTTTTGACATATGCATTACAGACATATCAATGCCAAGCGTTACTTCTGTTGGATAGACTATAGTCAGGATCAGATAATTGCTATGCACACACCGGTATTGCTTCTTTGCTCTTATTTTTAGGCCTAGTCTGTCACAAAGAACAACCTTCAGTTCAATTTTCAGAAAGGAAGTGATGAATGCATGTGACATTTATTATGTGTTTAAAAGAAATGAATATTAACACACAGAAAAAGCTGAAAAATAAAAAATATATATATATAAAAAAAAAAACAACAACTAAAAGTAAATTATCAAAGCCTTGAAACATCTGGTGGTTGCCGGTTTTGGTAGATTTATTTTCTGTTTTAACTGTTGTGTACCTCAATGCCTTTCGTTTACAGTTAGGATAAAGCAGAGAGCATCTGAATTTATATTTTGCCTATTAAAATGTCATGTCATGTTACTTGTATACAATGTAACTTTATGAAACAAGAAAATATCAGTAAAACCGATGGATGCTCTTCAAAATATGCATTATTACATATTAAAAGAACAAAAGTGGAATTAACTGATGATAATGGCGCTATAGTTTACTCAAGTTGAGTAATCAAGGGGCATGCAGTTACAGTAACTCATATGAAAGAAACATGCAGATAACTATGGTGGCTGATTTCTGCCATCTCGTTCTGGCGTGTTGGCGCGTTTGCAGGGCGCCAGAACGCCAGGACGACAATTATACGCGCCAAGACGACAAACAAGGCATTTGTCGTTCTGGCGGGGGCGCCAACACGCTAAATTGGGAAGTGGTCGTCATGGCGTTCTGGCGTCTTGGCGCGTTTGCAGGGCGCCAAGACGCCAACACGCCAGGACGACAATTATACGCGCCAAGACGACAAAATCCATATTTGTCGTTTTGGCGCGTTCACTTGTCGTCCTGGCGTGTTGGCGTCTTGGCGCCCTGCAAACGCGCCAAGACGCCAGAACGCCATGACGACAACTTCCCAATTTAGCGTGTTGGCGCCCCCGCCAGAACGACAAATGCCTTGTTTGTCGTCTTGGCGCGTATAATTGTCGTCCTGGCGATCTGGCGCCCTGCAAACGCGCCAACACGCCAGAACGAGATGGCAGAAATCAGCCACCATAGATAATATATGCATTTCCTATTGGGAGTGAAGTGTCAAGGAATTCCAGGCAGTGGTTGCTTTGATTTTTTTTCGGACAAGAAATTGTACGATAGTATACATGATCTGTTGATTACACTTGATTGGTAACAAAGCAAATGCCTATCTATAAATATACATGCATAAGAAACAAATACATATGTGCCTCATATCTAAGATGAACCCTGCCTGACCTTACATAAACTTATCTAAACTGCCTGCTGGAAATCAGTAATGAAACTATGGGCTAGAATACCTTATCATTGATAGATCTCACACAATCTAAATAGCCAGTGTGAATGGATACAGGTTACATTAGAACTGCTTGTTCATTTATAATTAATCCGCATTGTTCATGAATGGTACTATTTGGTGTAGCACATGGACATCTTTTTGGTGTGATGAGGAATAAAACAAAGATGCTATATGATTGTCAGAATACACTTGTAACTTTGGTAGCGAAGTAAAGTTTAGTAAACCCGCAACTTATAAAAAACTGGAAAACAAAAAACTACCTCAATGGTAGTGGCGAGCGCGCAGCATGGATAACATGCGGTAGATTGTCTATGGTGTTGCTAGTATTTTACAGCACCCATTTGCCTACCTACTGAAACAAAGAGCCAAGATAAGTCAAATACAATGAAACTTCAACCCTACGAATTATAATAATAACACAGTATTTGCTTCTCTTATTACTTTACAAGTATAACATACCAATGTATACTAATGCTTTCTTTGTTATTTGAGTTACAGACAGGTGCAAATATGTGACTATCAAATTATTTAAAATGAATATAAAAAATAACATAAAAGGCTGCATTTCACGGAAGAGCATTATCGCCACTTATGTGTTTTGTTATGAAGTATGTTACTCATAATTTCGAGTAAATTCCAAGTTACATAGCTAGCTAACTCTATATTTCGAACAGTTTGAGATACCTTACTCGGACGTTTGTGTTACTAATTCGAGATTTCGAATTAAGTAACTCAAAAATTATTGAATTTTCTAATAATAATGCTCAAACTTTCGGCTAAGTATCTGGAATTTCATCTACACTGTTCTATGATTAAGCTGAATTGCGACAATGGACGTTGCAAGTTTGATCTCTGGCTACCGCAAAGAGAACGCTAAATGTCAATTATTAAGTCGCCATATGGTGACTTTCCGGTATTTTGATAATCTTTTTCTTTTTCGGAAGTCATATGGTTGATCGACCGACAGTGAAAAATATCTCTTTTGAGTTTATTATCAAGACAGATTGTTTTCAATATGGCGCGTTTTTATCAGTGTACTCGATTATAATCTAACACAATTTTATCTTTCAGGTCAGTAAAGTCGTTGCTTATATAGTCCTGCCTATCCCTCATATTACGATAAAATGTCGGGGTTTTTCTCAAATGCATTATAGTATACATATGAAACCAAGATACAGGGCTGTAGCAAGCGGGTATTTATTTGAGGGGACATTGTTTTCGAAAACATGTCAGATAATATTTAATTGAAAAAAAAGCATTAATGAACTTCTTTTAATCGTAAGAGATAAACTCATGTTTACTGTTTTAGAGTGCTTCAACACATATTAATATGCTTTTAGTTTGGTGCTGCTTTACAATAATTGTGCGCATACATTGCGTCCCAATTTTTTCATATTATTGCCTTTAAAGATTTATATATTTATAAATCAAAATCAATTCCTTTTGATTTAAACATAATGTATGTGCAACTCTTCCACCTGACAGTGAATAGGCTCTTAAAATAATTCACATTTTCAGATAAGTTTTTTGACAGCTTCTGGTTTCAGAAGTAAGTTTAATTCTATCTATCATAGCTGCGCAATCAGAATAAACCAAACAGAGGTAATAAAAAGTAAAACTAGTTCTATCATTTCTTCTCTAAATTATTTATAATATTTTTGAAATTTTTGAAATTGGTGATCCTATTCCAAATTTCGAGAAACGTTAGACTTGCTGAACTGAATTTTCGACTATTCAGTATCTCGAAATTTATTTGTTGATAAAAATATCAATTAATTACTTAAAAATTCCACTTGCGCATAATCGAATTTTGCCTTACTATCTCCAAATGTTGACTTATTAAGCTTTTACTTACTAAGAAAGAACTATATGGAAATAAAACTTACCGAAATACGGTGACTGATTTGTGCCATTTCGTTATTTCATTCTGTCGCGGCAACACAACAACAAACGTTGTTATGGCGCCCCGCTGAACTTCATTCCATAAAATGTCACTCAGCCGAACGTCATTATGGTGCCTCGATAAACGTCGCCTCGCCAAATCACGGTGCACAATCACGTGACTTGTGACGTTTCAACTGGGGTATCACGCCAAGCAGAATTCGTAAACAAAACGTTGTTTTTGAGGGTAAAGTTTTTAAAGATATAACTTTGTGAAATGACACCTAGCTGGTGCAAGTCCTTATATCAATGCGTACCTCCGGTGATATAACATATGTCCGTGTCTGCTTTAGTTTTGCTGGTAACCTGGACAAACCACAATGCTTCCACAGCAAGCGTATTTTCAAATGGTTTGAAAACCAAACCCAAGCGACTGTTTCTTGATAAACGACCAACTAGTTGTCACCGCTGCGTTCTCTTTGATATCTAAGATCATTTTGATAGAATTTTCGCTCAGAAAATGGTGTATTTCTGGATAGATCGCCGAACTCGAAAAATGTCCGTTCTAAAGTCCAAAAGCTCTCACAGAAAGCACTATTTTAAATCGCGATTTTCTGGTTCCTCTCGTTGAATGCAATGCCGCAATTAACGCAGGTAACGTTTTTCCCTACCAATGCAATACCTTGTAAGGTTTACTGCACGTGGATAGTGATATTTTCAAGAAAATGTGGGTAACTCAAAAACATGCTCCCACAGCCAGTTACTTTAGATCAATGCTGTCACATTAAGCATAAATCTTAAGCTGACAGTTTAACCACTTCCTACTGTTAATTTTGCCAAGAAGATAAAGCAAAATTATTCTTATGGAATCGTGCCACCGATTATTTACTGTATCTCGCACTTGTATAAGCTGTCGATAAAATCCGTGGAGACCGATTGATTCTTCCATTTTCCCGCCATGTATCCAACTTGCACGTGGCGTTTATAATGCATTGATCAAGAACTCATGAATATTCCATATGTTTCCGTTATTAATTTTCGGTGTGTGAACCTAAATAACGATGATCATTGAAAAACCAATAAAATGCATTTATTAATTAACATCATAATTAATATCACATGTATTGATCCATCTCGTTGTTATAGGATCGAGTCCTTTGTGTTACCATATCATTTTCTTTTTTATATGTTAACTTAACAGGCACGCTTATCATGATTATCGTTAATTTTCTAGGAAAACTATTCTACTACTCAACATTCGTCTTTATGCATAATAGTTCCGCAAAACCGTTTTACGAAATGTCGATATTTCGGACAATGATTTCATTTACTTCAATGTAATGGTTGTTTCGCATACGCACCAAAACTGAACAGGGAAAAGAAATAGAATGCGATGCAGCTAACGAGAGTTCCAGAAATGAAAACAAAGCTGAAACAAAAACGTGCTTGAATTGAGAACACATTCTCTGTATAAACATCCCTTTTTCCTAAAACTAGTCGATTTTTTCTTTGCTCATACAAATACAATGTAGCAAAACAATTGCACAGAATCTTCGTGATTCGCATGTTTATAAATCACATGTACCCATTTTATTATCCGGCGGCGACGTAGTGCCTTTATATGATTGAATACCATAGCAGTAACATTAATATCATCGCCATCCAAAGACAGTCCTGAATATATATATTTGTGAAAGCACTAGCCTCTTTCGAAACGTTTTTATAAGAAAATATATAAGTCGCTAGGAAACCCGGTATCATAATGATCCCCGACAGTCTTCGTTTATAAAACAGCTAACTTACTGACTGCAGTTTTTACACTCTTTTTCTGTGCAAAGCTGTGACACGAAATTGCTAGCCCAACATGTATTTAAGCTGTTGCGCACGTATTTTGTCTGGGTTTTTTTTCTGTGGTATTGTTTGGTTAGATTGCCAAAATCAATAAGGATTAATAAGGATATTTATCAGTGCAATGTTAAACTCTAAAATTCGAGAATATCATTTTTCTCTCGAATATTTATGTGAAGAAAACATTATATTTCCATGATTGATTGATTTGCGAGGTAAATTTACCTTCTGTTAGTTTCAAATCAAATTTCGTCGCCTGATTTAAGTTAATGATAGGTAGCCCTGCAACTTTTTTTGCTTTAAACTATTATTGACAAAGCCAGCTATTTTACGATGTAGTAAAAAAATTGTGACTTGCGAAATATTTGATATCGTTTCCGAAGCATTATCCATCTTATTAATTTCTGTTATTCGTTAAGTAGTGTGTGGCCAAAATGATCACAGTGTGTAAATTTCGCATTTTAGCCATTTAATAAAAATGTAATAAAACATGCTTATTAAAACATGTACCTCGTGATATCATTATTCTGAAAACTCGTAATTAATTTTTGATAAATCACGTCCAATGAAATGACAAGCCTTGTCGGCGTCGGGACATGATGCATGTATGCTTTAAAATAATGCCGTTGGCTCAACAGGACACTTCCAAAACCGTATTTCTGTAGAAATTGTACTAAATCAATATAGATCTTCTATACATTTTTGTCAACTGACCGGCAGATTTTCCTAATATTTGGTTGAACGTGGGCTTAAGTTGTAAAGAGCCAGCCTAAACGAATGAAAACACGACTTAAATATGCGTAAATATCTTGTACGCCATAAAGGATTTCCAAATGGAACGGGAAGCAGACGATCATTTTGGCGGGAAAACAGCACGTGCCTTCCATGATGCTCCTTTTGTGTTGACCGCATGTTAACAGCAAATTTAGTATTTGCGTTATACCTTTTGATTATTCAAGTGTTGTCTCGATACAACTAAATTCATGTGAAATCCAATTGGGAAAGGACTATATGTCAAATAAGAATCATTTTGCTTTATCTTCTTGGCAAAATTAACAGTAGAAAGTTGTTAAACTGTCAGCTAAGGACTTTTGCTTGATGTGACAGCATTGATCTAAAGTAACTGGCTTTGAGAGCTTGTTTTGAGTTACCCACATTTTCTTGAAATATCACTATCCACGGGCAGTAAACTTTACAAAGTATTGCGTTGGTATAGGGAAAAACGTTACCTGCGTTAATTGTGTCATTGCATTCAACGAAAGGAACCAGAAAATCGCGATTTAAAACAGTGCTTTCTGTGAGAGCTTTTGGACTTTAGAACGGACATTTTTCGAGTTCGGCGATCTATCAAGAAATACACCATTTTCTGAGCGAAAAGTCTATCAAAATGATCTTAGATATCAAAGAGAACGCAGCGGTGACAACTAGTTGGTCGTTTATCAAGGAACAGTCGCTTGAGTTTGGTTTTCAAACCATTTGAAAATACGCTTGCTGTGGAAGCATTGCGGTTTGTCCAGGTTACCAGCAAAACTAAAGCAGACACGGACATATGTTATATCACCGGAGGTACGCATTTATATAAGGACTTGCACCAGCTAGGTGTCATTTTACAAAAATATATCTTTAAAAACTTTACCTTCAAAAACAACGTTTTGTTTACAAATTCTGCTTGGCGTGATACCCCAGTTGAAACGTCACAAGTCACGTGATTGTGCACCGTGCAAATGTTGCCCCGACAAACGTCGGTATGGTGCCCCGCCGAAAGTCTACCCGACAAACGTCGTTCTTTCGCTTTCCGGAATGACATCACAGTATCAATTAAATTGGAGGTAAAAGGTTGTAAAATTTTGATATTGATGGAATATTTGTAAGTCCCTTATGAAGTGTAACAGAGAATATTGATATCCCCCATCGCCCTCCCTACTCTTGGAATATAGATAGTGGGCAATACGCGCTCATCTGTCCATCCGCCTATGTAATCTCTATCCAGATTATAAATGTGTTGAACATTGGAAAAATACCTTATCCTGTCCTCAGTAACACTTTGGTGAGCGGATTGGGCAAAGATCCTGACAGATGTTATCCGTGTAGTAACTTTAACACTCGTAGAGAAACCTATTTTTACTTCCTCAATGATTCGGGTAGTGCTATGCAAAACACAGGCCCTAATGTCAGGCTGGGCGACGTTTAGTATGGCAACGTTTGACAGTTAGACATTTGGGGCACTATAACAACGTTTTCGGGCGACATTCAGCTGGGCACATTTGGCGTGAAAACGTTCGGCAAGGGATGTTTGTTTGGGCGACTTTCGGCGGGGTGACATTTACTAGACGATGTTCTACGGGGTTGACGTTTGGCCGGACGCCTTAACGACGTTGTCGTTATGTCTCTGTGACAAAACAAAATAACGGAATGATAGAAATCAGCTATCATACAAAAAATAGTAGCCGATAATACAGTGATATGTGAAACAGCATTCTACTTTCCTTTTTTTGTAATGAAATTACATTCGATTATATCAAAATGATGTGACGATTACGGAAGTGATATGGTCCATGTGTAACACGAATATTTAACATAGATTGAAGCTCATTATAGTCTTACAAATGTCGGTCTGTCGGTCGGTCATGTGACTTCCGAAAACAAAAAAAAAAACAACAACAACAGACAACCATATGGCTTCCAAAACACCTACGATCAAAATACCGGCAGGTCACCATATGGCTACATAATAACTGACATTTAGCGTTCTCTTTGCGGAAGTAAGAGATCGAACATGCAATGCAAATTACTGCAATCCAATTTTACTTACAGAAGTAGATGAAAGTTCCAGAAACAAAGTCGAAAGTTTGAGTGTTAGATATTAGACAAGAGTTGTCGGAGGACAGCAACGCTC
This sequence comes from Mercenaria mercenaria, assembly GCF_021730395.1. NCBI lineage: Eukaryota > Metazoa > Mollusca > Bivalvia > Venerida > Veneridae > Mercenaria > Mercenaria mercenaria. The sequence continues at coordinate 21,827,141 of NC_069368.1, read as the reverse complement.
GACTATTCAACAGCCTTGTCGATTGAATGAATACGAAAGTCGAAAAAGGGGCATAATTTATTAAAAAAAGAAAAATAGGGTTATGGAACCTTCATAGTGCTTATCAGCTCATGACAGTGAACAAGTGTGTGAAGTTTCAATCCCTTCCCATAAGTGGGTACTGTGATACCAGCTTACATAATAATTTAACCAAGAACTCCTAAATTGAAAAAGGGGCATAATTTTGTAAAATGCAAAGTTGAGTTATTCGCCCTTTGCACTGCATGTCATATCATGACAGTGAACAAGTGTGTGAAGTTTCAATCCTTTTCCATTAGTGGATACTGAGATACCAGCTTACATACAAAAACTTAACCAAATATTTCTATGTTGAAAAAGGGGCGTAATTTTGTAAAAAAGCAAAATAGAGTTATGGGACCTACTTTGTGCATGTCAGATTATGACAGTGAACAAGTGTGTGAAGTTTCAATCCATTCCCATTAGTGAGTACTGAGATACCAGCTTACATACAAAACCTGAACCAAAAATTTCTAAGTCAAAAAAGGGGCATAATTTTGTAAAAAAGCAAAATAGAGTTATGGAACCTGTGCAATGTAAGTCAGTTTATCACAGTGAATAAGTGTGTGAAGTTTCAATCCATTCCCACAAGTGGTTGCTGAGATACCAGCTTACATACAAAAACTTAACCAAATCAGGACGCGGACGCGGACGCCGACGCATGGGCGAGTTCAATAGCTCTACTATTCTATGAATAGTCGAGCTAAAAATCCAATTTTTGAGTTACTTAATCCGAAATGTTGAACTAGTAATACAAACTTCCGGGTAAGGTATCTCAAAGTGTTCGAAATATAGAGTTACTTAGCTATGTAACTTGAAATTAACTCGAAATTAAAGTTATAATACTGGCCAGCTAAGATTACGTAGCGAAAGTTATAGGAAGGTCATTTTTCTACAGCAACGCATAAAACAACCGTTCACGAAGAAATTGGCTGGATAAATTTACTTGTAAATTGATAGATTCCACCGATGGAGACGGATATAAAAAAATGTTACTTTCGGTTTCAGTGACACAACCGCCATCATTCGGATACGTCCGTGACTACGCTAAAGGAAGTGGTTAATCGTACGGTCCCGTATGAATAGTGAAATAAACCGCAGGTGGTTATTCGTACGGCAGTTTTGTATTACATTGTACTGAAGTCATTCAACTGATATGTTTTCAACCGATTTCTTTAATTTTCAGTCGCACATAAACAGGAAATGATTTCGAATATAGAAAAAGGCTAATTTTATGTCTGCATGCAATATTGTTGTCATCGTATGACACATATGCAGTAAGTGTGAAAAATAAAAATGTCATCTATAGAAGTTCACATCGTCGTTTGAATATCATGTAATATGCTTACTTTTTCTTTCATATTTCGGTTGATAAGACTGGAACTAATTATTGACAAATTTAAGTCTTCTCTCTCTCACTCGCTCTCTCTCCCTCTCTCTCTCGCTCTCTCTCTCTCCCCCTCTCTCTCTCTTTCTCTCTCCCACTGAAAACTAGAGACGCTGCTAAATATCTGAGCGTCACACTAAGTAAATACATGTATCTCATTTGGTCAGAATATGTTGATAACATCACATTAAAAGCAAAGAATTCACTTAGATTCATCAGAAGGGGAATAAACAAAAAACAAATAAAAAACAGCTTACAACACAATGTCCGCCCACACCTTAAACACTGCTCCTCTATTAAATTGGGACTAACATTTACATGTCTTCGCTTGGTACCAGCAGTGTTCCACAAGATTGGAGGACGGCTTTCGTTGTCTCTGTATACATAAAGGGCTCACGAAGCAAAGCCAGCAATCACAAACCTATTCTCTTACTTGCAATTGCTTCCAACTGATGGGGCATGTTTTAGTATCAAATATTATTAATCATCTAGATAATAAAATTTGCTTAATTTCTTCCAACATGGCTTCCGCTCAAAGCACAGTTGTGAATCTCAATTTTTATTAAATTTTAGTCAAGAATTTTTGATTACCTTGAAGCTAGTAAATAGAGAGACCTAATAGTAATGGACTTTATCAAATCGTTTGACAAAGTCGATCACAATCGTCTGGTCTACAAGCTATTTCAATTAGGTATACAAATGTATATAGAAAAACATCCATGTGGGTTAAATATTTCCTTTAAATACAATACGAACACAAAAGGTCTTCAATTAGATATGCCACATTTGGTATCAAGGGTACCGTAAGGGTATGTCCTTAGGCCTTGCCTTTTCTTAACACGTTCATAAATTAGAGCTTTGGAAAAAGACCCGGTCAAAAGAGTTGAATTCCGATAATGCGAAGTGATTAGGGTATATAAAAAGAAATAAAAAAAATACATTGCCTTTCGCTATAAGCTACATAGCCATGACTTTAAAACTATAAAAATGCTTAATATTTAGGCGAACCAGCAGTGTTAGATCACAAAAAAGACAATCAAGACCCTAAAATACATGAAAAGAAATGATCAAACAAATGATAAATGTACAAATTTAAGAAACTCCGTATAAAACATGTTCAACCATAATTGGAATACTGCTCAACTGTTTGGCATTCAACAATCTCTAACATATGGAATTGAAAGAGTACGAAAGGCTGCCGCCAGATATGTTCAAATCAAGTATGTCTGTAGATGAAGCATCACAGAAATGTTAACTGTACTGGCAAACGTTAGAAACAAGGAGAAATTTCACATCCTTACATCCTTGATTCTTTTATATAAAATCCGTCATTCCATTTTTTTTGTAGATCACCAGTACCGGCTAGACTCTCAGGACCTTCACTTTTATATTCCCTCCTCTCGCACCCATTATCACAAGAACTCATTTTCCCCCCAAGAACCATTAGACTCTGAAACAACCTACCACATCATGTTAAATCTAGTGCTACTCTTAATGAGTTCAGGAGTGGCCTAGATTGTTCAAACCTAAAATATCTGCTTTATCATCTTTTAACCTGTAACTTGTAATATAATAGTGCTGATTATAATATGGCACACTAATTTGTGTTTTCACTGAAGGCTTAATCATCAGTGTCGACCAGACAGTCGCCTCCCAGTCACAGTCAGTCATTGACAATGGGGACTATCTAGTTCTGGCTAACATAACTTAACTGACACTTTTTATTTTCTGATGGTCGCATTCATTTAGTTATGGCGAAACCCCATTTGTTTAACTAACCAGTATCAAACCGCAACATCTCGCACAGTCTCTCGTGAGAAACTCATGATGTCATGCAACAGTTCAGAGCACCTGGTTATTCTTGAAAATCAGTATCAAAATTTTACCTATGTATGAATTTAATATAATCACATAAAATCTATAAAACAACATACAATTTCTCAGAAAATGTCAATAAATAACGATTCTCTACAGCCTATTGGGTTTTCAAAATGAAGAGTACCCTGATCAGGTGACAACTGCAATGACGGACAAAATATTGCAGACAGGGGTACCAATTTGAAACTTGTGTTCAAATTATGTTGCATGGATTATTTATGCCAGATCAAAAGGAAAATTGATTAGAAATATTGTATAGTTAAAGGTGAGTCCATTGCATTTGATAAAATTATAGCATGACAGACTTCTGGAACGATTCCTGGTTAGGTGTCAGTACGGGATTTATTTAAGCTCAGAGATCCGTAACAGCATATTATATTAACATCTTTGAGCTGAACTTTTAGCTAGGGACTACTGTGCAGATGTAGACAAATTGATTGTGAAACGTACGGGACCGTAATACGAGCCACGCTAAATGATTGTTTGTACGGGACCGTAATACGAGCCACGCTAATCTATTTTAAGAAACAAAACAACAACATATCTAGCACATTCGTGTCGCATTTTCTGGTAAACTGCCTTTCCTTTTATTTAACAACAGGCTTAATTTTATAACATTAACGCATTGTTTGTAGAAATGGCATCGAAAAGCAAAATATTTGTAAATTTCTGCATTTATCCGCCGTCTTTACACAAAATCCTATCACGGCCGATCAGCCATTGTTGTTTTCGACGTTTTTAAATTTTTGTCACGTGACACTGTCTTTGTTGGTTTACGGAATTTGGCGAAGCCTGGCGAGTGAATTAGTGACCAGCTGGTCATTAAATATTTCATGGTTTTATATCCATTCGTATCTCAACAATATTTGGCCATCCAAGTCTAACTAACGGGCGAATTTGTTCATTAGACTGTCTTCTACAAATCTTCAAAGTTATTTGCTTTATTTTAACGGTTTAACGATTTTTAACAGTATTATAACTTTAATAGTTACATACTTATCAAAATAACACATAACTTGCACTAATGCTCTTCCGTATAATAAACTTTTCTTACATTCTATTGTCAAATTACGCTTATGTATTTTACACTTATGTTTAAAATAATTTTCCCTTTTTTTTTTTAAAATTTTTTAAAAATTTGGGTTCCCAAAAGGGTTTGTATTTAAAACGACACCTTTTGGATATTAACATTACTAAAATTTATTATACGTTTTAAAAACCTAAACCCAAAAACGTTTAAACACTAAGCATGATATATCCTGAAAAAAATTTTTAACCCCCAGTTTGGGTTAAAAAAAAAGAAAAAGGGTGGGGATTCCTTAATTCTTACACCTTGTTTTTTTCCACTTGAAATATTTAAATTTACCCCCGGGGCCCTTTCCCAGGTAAAACCCCTTAAACCCCCCCCCCCCCCCCCCCCCCCCCGGGTATGAAACTGTAATCATCCCCACTCAAGCTGAGGGGGCGTGAACTGGAATGTCTTAAACAAGGGATTTCATTAGCGGGTAAGGGGAAAGGGGAGAAACCCGGAAAAATCCGTATAATTTTAAAGGGACTTGTACAAAAAGGGTTTTCCTGTAATATTTTTAGAAAATTATAACTTGTTTCGCTTTGGTTCCCAAACCCCAAATGGGGAGGGCCCACAAAACTTCACTTGGAGAAGAAAATTTAAGACAAGGGTTTGGGGAAAGGCCGGATTTGGCTTAGGATATTTTTAAAAAAAGGGGGACTGTCCCAATTTTGTGCCGACGCGCCAAAAAACCCCCAAATGACATCTTAAAATAACTTTAAAACATAAAAAAAAATTATTCAACTGGGGACTTTGGGTCTGTGTCTCTGAGAATTTAAAAAAACTGCCCATTTAAAAATTAAGAAAGAACCCAATTTTCCTTTAGATCAATTTAAACGTAACTCGCTTTCGAAGGGGAAAAAAATTGTTTGTCCCCCCCCCAAAAAAAGGGGTTTGGGGGGGGGGGTCATCTATGACAAACTTTTATAACAAACCATGCGCAATACCGCCAGCCCCTTTTTGGGAAAAACCCCCAAATAAAGCAGGGGGAACTGGAGATCCTTGGGTATAGCAAATTTTTCATAAACCCCCCCCGGGGATATGATCAAAGCCCATCGCAGCCGAAATTGACTTTTCAGGACACTGAATGTGATTAAAAAAACCAAAAAAATTTTCATAATCCATTCATTTGAAAATTTTAGTTTTGGACAATGTATTTTCAAAGGTAAAATTGACTGAGTACATTTTCTGCTTTTCCCAAAGGCTTTTTCTTTTTCTTTTTTAACAAAAGACTGGCAAGTGAATTCTGAACGGGTTTTCCCTTGAAACACCAAAGTTTAAAAAAAAAATTTGGTGTGGATACTAGAAACTAAAAAATTTTTTGGGTTTTGTTTTTAATATTTTCCCCTTTTTAAAAAAGGGTCCCTGTCTCCATAACAAATTCTAAAAAAAAAATTCAGTCTTCGGAGTTCTTTTACAAGTTTTAAACCCAAACTACTAAAAAACTTTTTGTCAGGACTTTTTTAATATATTTATTTTAAAAATTTTCCTTAAATACGTAAAAAAAGTTTTCACCCTGTTTTAGATTAGATATTTTTCTAACTTTGGGCGATTCTTTTTAAACTAAAAGTACTGTAATCACTAACATTTTTGATAAATTGGGTAAAGTGTTTCCCTTTGTATCTTTCCTTGTCAGAAATTCTTCTGATTTTTTGTCCGTACTAAAACTCCTGACACAGTTATATAAATAACGCACATAAAACCATCAATCATTTTTTTTAACTTTGGGAAACCCCTTTAAAGTTTCCCCTTTTCGTTTTAAAAAAAATGAAAAAAAAAAAAGGAGGGATCTAAAAATTTAAAAAATTCTTTACAGCGGGACAAGATTGGGTTATTGTTTTGGCTCTCGTTGTTTTTTTTTTGAAAGGGAAAGGTTTTACACTTTTACTCTAGCGCTCGTGAGATCCGTTTTGGGGCAAAATCCTCTGGGGCCGAATATAGAAACCCCAGTTTGGGGCTACTATTTTAAAAAAACCCCTCTTATTTTCTTACCTCAACACGTATAGAAAAAGATTAAAAGGGTATTAAAAATGAGAAACTTATGGACAAAGTTCGTTGATGTTGGGAGAATGAACGGTGTTTTTTTATGCTTTTTGAGATTGTTTGAGGAATAACCCCCATAAGAAATTTAGATATTTCCCTCATTAAACTGTTGTAAATAGCTAACTTTAATTGAAATGTTTTTTTGTTTTAAATTAATTTTTTCCTGATAGTTAAATTTCATTAAATCAATGTTTAAATTAATGAAACGGTGCGAAAAATACAGAAACGAGATTTTCCACTGGGACCACCATGGAATTAGAACAGGCAGATCCCAAATATTTAAATTAATATATGATTGCTGGCTCCCGGGAATGGTGGGAACTGATTAACCGTAAAAAAAAAGGCAGGACGCCTTTAAAAAACTTAAAGGGGTTAGTAAAATGATTTTGAAAAACTGTTTAAATTGTGGGAAAAATCTTTTTGTACTTATATTTAAATAAAAATGTATTTTCAGTAAATCGTTTGGGGATTTAAAAAAATAAAAATTTAATTTGATGAAACAAAAGTTTTTACAAAAAAAATTTTACTAAAATCGATGTGATTTTTGGGGTTTCATTGTAAACCCCAAATTTATAAATGAATTTCGTTGAGGCAAATCTTTGAAAATTTTTGCCAAAAATTATATTCCCGGGGTGGTATATGTATATAACGGGTCTACCTATTTTTTATTAAAAAAGGGGACTTTAAAAATTTAAAATTTTTTTAAACCCAATTTTTTCCCTTATTTAAAAAAATTTGGTTATTAGATTTAGTAACGGCATCAAAAAAAATCATTTTTGCCCCCAATAATTTTGGTTTGCATTGAGAACGTACTAAAAAGGAACTTCTAAACAAATAAATTTTTTTTGGGCACCAAAGGGTTTTAAAATTATTATTTGCCGGGAAAAAAACCAAAAAAATTCTATCCATGTTGGCGAATTTTTATTCTTTTAAATTTTTTAAATAAATTGTCTCCCTTATTTTTTGTGTTTTTTTTAAACCCTAAAGAATGAAGATTTCATCAAAACCCATAAAAATTATGGAAGAGTTCCTTAGGATATCAGAAAAAAAATGGAAATTTACAAAAAATTTAACAAAAGGGTCTATTTCAAGGGGATTTTTTGTGGGACCCTCAAAAAAAAAATTGTTTGCCTTGAATCTCTTATGTCTGAACAACCCGGGAGGTAAATGCTTTTTAAAACCGTTAAAGTTTTACTGTAGCGCGTATGAAGAATTAAAAAGGAAAAATTTTCTCCCACTCATGTCTAAACAAACGAGGTAAATGCTCTGTAACTTTTAACAATTTTTCTGTATCATAAAAGGGAACGATCTAAAAAAGAAAGGGCCCGGGCCACGAAATACTCATGTCTTAACTAACGGGGGTTTCGCTTTGTAACTTTTAATGGTTTCTGTAGAAACAAAAGATCTAAAAGGGAAATTTCTCAAAACCCGAATTTTCCCGTTTCTAAAAACAGATGGGGTAAAAGCTTTGCTTCAGGACGGTTGTTCTGTAGTTTCTTTTAAAAAATATTTGAAAATTGATATAAAAAATTTTTATCTTTCGGGGGGAGGTTGAAAATGAGAATTTTTTTTTCGGACCTTAAAATTTAGTAAAGTCGGCCTTTTTATTTTATATGTAAAAAGGGTTCTGGGCCCTTTTTGGGAAATTCAATTTTTAAATTTTTAAAAATTTTATCATTTCCCCTTTTATAAAAACCTGTTTTTTAAATTATCTTTTAAAACGGTTTCAACAGTTTTTTTTTTGGGGAAAAGAAAGAAAAGACTCAAGTTTGACATTTCTGCCCCAAAAAGAAAAATTCGGGGGACAAAGGTCCAAATTGGGTTAAATTAAAAAATTATGAATGATTTGATTAAAATTTTGGGGTTTTCTGTTTTTTACAACATGTCAGTATTATACTACCCCTGATGGGATAACTAAAGTTAAATAGGGAAATTAACCATTAAAGGGATATTATGTTCCCTTTTTACCCCTTCTTTTCCCACAATTTTCTCCTTTTTTCTCTTTAAAAACGAAAAACAAAATGATTTTTTTCAAAATTATTGTAAAAAAACCCCCGGGAGGTAAAATGAACTTTTGAACTTAGTCTTAAAAATTTAAAAAAAAGAAAAAATTTACAGAATACTTCTTTTTGTAAATTTTACCCCTTTTTTTTCCCCAAAATTGTGAAAAATTTTCAAAATTTTTTGGGGAAAAAATACTTTTTATGGTGTAGTACTATATCATAAAAGGGCCATCTTTAATGTATAGGGCCCTTTACTTTTGGGGGTTTTTTTCCAGATTATTTAAAATTTGAAACAAAAAAAAAAAAAGTAACAATCCCTTTAAAAACCCCCGTTCAAAATTTTGGTTTTTTTTTAAGTTTTCTCCGTCAGGTTTTGAAAACTTGCAATGGGGCTTTTAAAACCCCAAAGGGGTTTGACAAAAAACTTTGGGGTCGATTGTATTTTTTTACATCAAACAGACAATTGAAGTACCCGTTTTTTAAAAATCACTAAATGACTTTCCCGCCCCCTATTTCTGTTCTAAAACATAATTCTTTAAAGAAGGTCAATAAGTGATTTTAAACCCTACATAAAGTTTTAAAAAATTTTAAAACTGTGGGTTAACATTTTGGAAACCCCCAAACTTTTCCAATTTAAATGGATTCCTTAATGGGTATTTTCCCCCAACTGCATGAAAAACCAAAAATTTGAATAAAAAAATAAAAATTATTTTGACTAAATTTCTAGATTTGTCAAAATAAAAGTTTAAATTATCTCCAAAAATTTTTTTTTATAGTTTTAATTTATCATTTTTAGCTTGAACAATTAAAAGAAAAATAAGCTATTGGACTCCCCCTTAGCGTCCCCCCCCCGGGCGTCCCTTTTTGGGGTTAAGGTTTTGTATTGAAAGGCTAATCTCAGAAAAACCAAGGTGGAATGGATAAACTTCACACACTTATTTACTATGATAATTTACCTAATTGCACGGGTTTCAAAACCTATTTGTTTTTTAAAAAATTTTTACCCCTTTTTCGACTGGGAAATTTTTGGGTTAAGGTTTTGGTATGTAACGGGGTATTTTAGAACCCACTTGGGGTTTGGTTTAAAAAACTTCAACACTTTTTCCCACTGGGTTGCCCGGCCCCTCTTTTGCACGGGTTTTTCATAACTTTTTTTTTAAAATTTTTCCCTTTTTTTTTAAAAATTTTTAATTTTTAATTTCCCCCTATTTCCAAAAAAAACCCCTTTTAAAAAAAAAAAATTTTTTTTAAAATTTTATTTTCCCCCCCCAAAATTTAAAAAAAATTTTTAAAATTTTTTTAAAAACTTCAAAAACCATTTTTACGGTCATGATCTACATGCAGGGGTGGGTCCATAACTTTTATTTTGGGCCTTTTTCCCAAAAATTATCCCCCCTTTTTAGTAACAATCATCAGAGGGTTTAAAATTTTCAAAATCACTCTCTTTCCGTGTCCGTCCGCCCTTTTAAAAATTTTTGTTATCGCATCCCCCCAAAACTACTGGGGTTTTAAAACCAAATTTTGCAAAGTGATGTTTTGGGTTCCCCTATTTTAAAAGCCCCCCAAAAATTTCAGTTTTGGTTTTCAAAAATTTTTGATTGATTTAAAGGGCCCTTTGTTTTTTTTTATAATTTACTTTGTTTTTATTTGGGGAAAAATGTGGCCCCCCCCCCGGGGTTTCCAATGGTTTTTGTAATTTTAAAAGGAAAAATTTTTAAAAAAACCTTTCTTCCAAAACCACGGGGCCAGGTTTTTGAATTTTGAATCTAACATCATCAGTGGTCTTCTACTAAAAAAGTTAAAATTTAAATCCCCCTAGGGCCAAATATGGCCCGGAAACTGGGGGTCACATGGTTTATTTAGACTTATATAGGGAAAAAACTTGGAAAAACCCCTTATCCAAATCTACAGGGCCCCTAACCCTTTAAATTTTTTTCCGTATGTGCACCCTTCCTGTGGTTTTTCCTACTAATGTTTTTAAAATTAAAACCCCTGGGGCCCCAAATTTCATATACACTTTATAAAAAAAGGGGGAAAAGTTTCCCTAAATCTTTTTTTCAAAAACCTTAAAAAATTAAATTCCCAAACATGTAAATTTTTTGAGGTAAAGATGAACTTTTACATGAGTCAAACCTTTGTTTTTGACCAAGTGACCTTCTTTCACATTTCTGGTAGCTACAGCCTTAAAATTTTTGGCCCATGAAATTAGTTTGTGAAACCAAAAAAATCTTTAAACCTTGACATTGACCAAAGTGACCTATTTTTCCATTTTTGAAGGTAAAAGGCTTAAAATTTAAAAAAAAACCAATGCATAGTTTGTGTCCCAAAATGAATTTTGCCTTGTTTTTTGACCTAGTGACCTATTTTCACTTTTTCCCCAAGCTAAAAGGTTTTCAAATTACCATTTTGCTTTAGTTTTTTCCCCCAAAAAAAAGTCTTTGCCTTAAACAAAACCGGGGCCCCCACTTTCACTTTTTCCTCGAGCTACACCCTTTAAAAATTTGGGCCCTTTTTTTGATAGTTTTGCCCCCCCCCCTAAAAAACTTTGACCTTGACATTGCCTTGTGCCCTCCTTCCTTTCTTAAAAGGTACAGGTTTAAAAATTTGGGCCCACATGCATAATTTTGTGTTCCGAAATAAAATTTTGCCTTGATTTTGCCTATGACCAACTTTCACTTTCTCAACAAAGGGTTTCTTTTTGGGAAACCACGTGCATATTTTTTGGTTCTAAATTAAAATTTGACAGGGATTTTTATCTATTTTTCCTACTTTCACTTTTCCAAAGGGTGGGGCCCCCAAATTTGAAGCATATGCATAGTTTTGTTTTCCGGGAAATAAAATTTTTGGGCCCTTTTAAAATTTGGATCTTGTAAACCAAATTTCCATTCTCAAAAAAACGTTTTCAAAATTTGGCCCCACATGAAAGGTCCACAGCAAAGTGATGTGTACTGAAGGGAATTTGCCCTTTGGTTTTTGGCCCTTTGAGCTAGTCTTAAAATTTGGGATAAAAAAAAATTTCTCAATGGGGGGCGAAAAGATCGCTTTTGTGACTCTTTTTTCCTGTACAATTGAATTCGTTTATCTCAAATTTTAAGGGATCTATTGTTTTCTAAGTAAAAAAACCCCAAAATTTTTGGGGGACAAAAAATGCCCCTTTCATGTAAATGTTTTTTAAGGTCAGGACAAAAATGAAAATGGGTTTTAAATTTTCAAAGATATGAGTTGTAACTTTTTTAAATTTGGAAACCTGATACATGTATAATGGTAGGGGGTTTGTTTTTCCCTTTTTTGGGCCCAACATCGTCATATGGGGGAAACTTTTTAAAATCACACTCCCGTCCGGGGTTTCCGGTTTCGTCTGCCCGTTAAAAATTTCCCTCTTATCCCCTCTAAATTTCCCCTAGAATTTCGGGGGGTTTTTGCCCAAACTTTTTCAGAATGTGTTTTTAACCCTTGTTGGGGCCCCCCCTAGAATCAGATTTGGTTTCAACAAATTTTTGATTTTTTTATTTTAATTGAACAAGATTAAAAAGGGGGGAAAGTTTTTTGCCAAAACCCACAGGGGCTACGTTTTAAAATTTGGCCTCGGGTTCACCACAGGGTTGGGGAACTAAATAAATTTTGACCTTGATTTTGCCTTGAGCATTGTTAAATTTTTGGGGAACATTAAAAAGGGTCAAGGGGGGGGCCCCAAGAACCCACTCTTGATCTGGGGGTTTCGTTTTAAAATTTTTGGGTTTAAAGGGTTTTGTATGTAAGCTGGTATCTCAGTACCCCTAATGGGAAGGGTTTGAATTTTTCACACACGGTTTACTTTTCATATCGGGAAACGCACTGTGTAGGTCCCATAACCTATTTTCCCATTTTTTAAAAAGTTATCCCCCTTTTTTCACTAAAACTAAATTCATAAAGGATTTTTCGCTGAATGGGCTAAAGATTTTAAATAAAAAATTTAAAGGGATTGCTACCCAAAGGGAAAAACCTGATCATTTCCCCTTATTTCCTTTTTCCCCACAGAACCCTCTTTTTCAAAATTTCCCACGCGGGGTTTTCATGTACTTGCTAACCCTTTTGGTGTATCGGTTGCTTTGTGATGCTAGGGGGCGCGGTGTAAGTTAAACACCCCCCCAGGGAAAATTAAGTTAAATTTGAATTCATCATCATAACATTGGTGTGGCATTGCTATCGGTGTTGAGCATTTTTACCTTTTTCCAATTTTACCCATTAAACCTTTTTGCACCCAAACCCCCATGCCCGAGAAACGGGATGGGGCTTTAGCGAAGGGTGGGACAAATGAAACATTTTCTAAAATAAAGCGTTTTTAATGAAAATTACTTTATAGCAATTTCTTTTCATTTGGGCTAATTATGTTGATATAGAACTGGGGAGCCAACAATGTAAAAAAAAAATTTTCTTTTTTGGGGTTCCGCAGTTTCTTGGACGCCGGGCCCTAAAATCAAAACCCAGGTTTTGGGAATCCTTCAAAACGAAACAGCTATCAAATTCTTTTGGCTGAGCTTTTAAATTTGGCTCTTTTGGTTTCACATAACATGAAAATTTTTCCGGGTTTTATCAACCCAAAAGGAAAGGGAAAACTCAAACCGGGTTTTAAATTTTCCCCGCCCCAAAGGTGACCTTGGGGTTCATAAAAAAGCTAGAAGCAGTTATTTCTAAAACCTGACTTCAGGATTTTACATGTATCGGCGGGTTTTAAATTTTTCTAAAGAATTAACAGTCTTTAAATCTCTCACCCTTTTTTTAACAGACACCCCAAAGCACGACGTTCTAATTTTTAAAAATTTTAGGGGGGGGCCAAAAAATTCAAAAGTGTCCCCCTGCCCCCTTTTACACTATGAACGAACGGAAGGGGGTGTCACCAAATTAAAAATTTTGGGTTAAATATTCCAAGCGGGTTAACGAGTTTTTCCCAAATTTTTTAAATTTAAATTTGCATAAAATCCCTACAAATCAGTTTAAAAGCAAAATATTTTTTTTTAAATTTAAAAAACAAATTTCCTAAATACAAAATGGGGGGTATTTTTGGGGTTCCCCATTTAAATGCCCCAGCTAAGTGAAAAAATTTTCCCACGAGCTCCAATAATTAAAAGGGGAAAAAAATTTTTAGAAAAAATCTTTGCAAATAAAAATTAGTCAAACCCTTAAAAAAAAAGAAAAAATCTCAATTTCTAAACTACTACCTTTTCGAACCCATGGAAAGAAAAGGGGGGGGGGTTTTCCGGGGAAACAGTTTCATTTCCCGGCCTTTTTCCTTGATTACGGCATATCAGAAAATTTTCTACGCCCTCTTTTTAAAAAACTAAAGTTAATAAAACATGTTTATTTTTAAATGGGTGAAAAATTTTTTGTATTTTTTTGGGAAACTTAAACCCTTGCGGGGCCCGTTCACACGAAAGCTTCGGGGTTTTTAAAAAAATTTTAAATAATTGTCAGAAATTTTACATTAAACGGGCCCAAAGTTTCCCCAAGATTTAATTTTGGGCGGGGTAATTTTTCATTTTTTTTATCCTGTATTCGATACTTAAAAACTCGTTTCCCTAATAAAAAACACCTGAATTTGCAGTTGGAACGATTATTTAAAAACAAAATATTTTTCCTCTTTGGGGAAACCCTTTTTCCCATCTTTGCAGACGAAGATTCCGTTTTTCTGTGAATTTCTCCGGAAAAAACGCTTCGTTTTTAATTTTCAGGTAAATAGTTTAATTTTTTTAACATTTCCCAAGTTTCATTCAAAAGGGTTACTCGAAAAATTTTGGGAAAGGGGCGCCCTTAAATTATTTAAAAACTGAAAGAAAAAAGGTGTAAAATTCAAAAAGGGAAAAACTTTTCCCCAAAAATTACATTTTTTTAAGGGATTTAATGATTTAAAAAATTTGTCTGTTGTGTTTTTAGCAACTTTTAGGGGAGTAAACGTATTTTTACAGATTTAATTATGGACAAATAATTAACACACCTTTTTTAACCCTACGCCCCTTCCAGGGTTTAAAGCATTTAAATTTTGGGGAATTAAATTAGAATGACGTCAACGTGTAAAAAACATCGCAAAAATTTTCCTTTGGCTCATCCCCGGGGCATTTATGTTTTGTTATATCTTTTTCAGTTCTGAAATGTTTTATAAAATTTAGCAATAAAATTTTATGGGGTGGGCACACCTTCTCGGGTCTATTTAACCAAAAATATATCGACGTGGCGCCCAAATTTTCTGTGTTTTAAGGAAAGGGTCCCATATTTTTTTCTCATATTAAAATTAACATTTATCCTTTTTAATACTTTTTGGAAAGCTACTTTTCCCTCTTGAAAGACTATCGACGGGGATAAAATAGGGGAAAAGTGATAATTATTTACTTACTTTTTAAAGGGACTTTAAAGATGTCGTAAAAACCCAAATTATACGCTGAAATTTTACGTTTTTTTGGGTTTTTTCCCCTGTTTTAGTTGTTTTTTTATCTTTTACAGATTTCCCAAAAAGGGGTTGATAAAGTTTAAATTAGAAAAAAATTATTTACCCCCATGCTGCATTTCCCGGGCTTAAAACAAGAGGGTAATATGTTTTGACTTTAAAGATGGTACATAAAAAAACCGCAAAATGCCGATTCAATAAAAATGAAACAAAAAACCAGAGGGGGCTGATTTTCATAAATTTGCCCAAATTATTTTTCCCAAAAGACGGCAAAAAAATCAAATCCATCTTACGTCCGGAGAAGCGGGGCCCGGAAAAGTAGTTTCGTAAAATTTGATAAACTACGGGGTTTTGGCCCAACGACAAGGGAAAAAAGGTTTTTGATGATGATTTCCCAATTGGTTTTAAAGGGAAAGAAGAAATTTTTTTCTTTTCTTTTCTTCCTCTCCGCATTTTTACGGGTAAAAATGAAAATCAAAGAAATTTTGGGGAAAAGTACGAGCACTCTGTCAAAAAGGGAAGCTTCTTGATTAAATCTAAAAAATGTTCTTTGGGTCCTTGATGGCTTAAATGAATGGGCTTCTCCGGACGTCCCCGTTCCTCCGGAACGCGGCGCAGCCCAAAATCCCGCCCAAAACCACATCCCGACCCGGGAAAATTTCCGTTAGAAAAAACCGTTAATGAAATACGAAAAAAAGATTATCCAAAAGGGTTTTTGAAAAAAACTTTAAAATAAAAATGTTTGAAAAACCGGTTCCCAAATTTTAAAAACGAATTTTTGAGAGAGCAGATTTTTAAGGTTTGTCAAAGGGCTTTTAAAAAATCAAGGGAACAAGTCAAAACAAAAAGTTTTTATGCGCAGCAGTTTTTTTTTGGCCTGGGTTTGACGAAAACTTCAAAGTGATACCTCAAGATGGCGATTTTACACTGAAATGCGGGAAACCTGTTCTTTGTTTGGCAATGAAAAAACACCCCCGGGCGACCTCTATTCCAAAAATTATGAAAAAATTAGAAGACCTAAAAAATGAAAAAAACTTCCTGAAAATGATAATACTAAAGTCGGTAATTCACACAGTTACATCTTTCAGGACGTATCACGCTTGCTTATAAACATTTTTTAAATAAACGAAAGATACGTTTTTGTCATTTGACAGTTCTCCCTTTAAACGACGAAAATATAAAAAGAAGAAAATTCATGTTTTTTAAACGGGAAATTTCTTGGGGGGAAGATAAATTTTATAGTTTTTCTGCAAGAAAAAGTAAAAAGGTCGGTTTTTGGGCTTTTTGTTAAAAAAAGTCTTTTCCCAAGAATATTTGGCTGCTGTTTATTGCTGCCTTTATAAAGAACACTCTCCCGTGGGGCTTTCAAAACCCCCCCCCCCCCCCCCCCCCCCCCCCCAAAAAAAAAAAAAAAATTTGTCTGACCCACTGTGCATTCTTACAGAGATTTTTCAGAAAGGTGCCCGCTTTAGATGAAATATTGGGAACAAGAAAAATGTATTTATTTTTGCAGGGCGGTCTAAAAGGCAAAAGAATAGCTGTTTCGTTTCAAATTTTAAAATTACGTTGGGGGCAAAAGGGACCCCCAACGTGCCCTACAGTACAGACGAAAAATTCTATAATGGGAATGAATATCTTATATCAAATATCCAGAAAAGGTTTTTTTAAATTTAAATTGGGGATAAAGTGCAAGCAGGGGGGAAAACTCGTATACAGTTTTAACCCTTTACAGGGACTTTTAAATTAAATCAAAAACCCAAATGACGACTTTATGAAAAGTTTTGTTTTGGGCAACCTTTTTCTCCTGACAGTGCCCTTTCTTTAGTATTTCACAAAAAAAAAAGGGGAATATATCGAAAGAGAGAAATTTAAAATTTTTTTTTTTTGCAGAAAGGGCCAAGCGCTTAACCCCTTTGGACTTTTTAAAATAAAAATTGGGAGAAAAGAATAAATTTTATGTTTTGTGATGAAATTTTAAAAAAAAAAAATTTTTTTTAAACAAAAAACCCATTTGTCATGGGAAATTTCAAAACTGATACGTAAAAATTAGCCCGGGCCGTCGGCCTTTTTTGAGCCCCCATCTTTTTGGGTTTAAAAGATAGAATATGCCACATGCCGCATGATGACTTTATCCACTGGTATTTTTCTGCAGGAAATTTGTCACCCTTGAGCAGTTATCAATTTGCAATACAGACTGTGAGGGGCTTTTTTCCAGGCTTTGGTTTTCGATTGTTCAGTGAGTTCAGTACAGTCAGGAGTGCAGTACAGTGTTCGACGATTGCTTTAAACCTTTAAATTTTGATTTATCCAAACACAAAAAATTACCGTACCTGGATACAAGGGAATCGGTCCAGTGCCCTCGGTTAACTCTTTAAAAACCTGGGAAATTTTTTTAAAAAATTATCTTTGAAAAAACCACAAACTAGGGAAAAGTATTAGTTTAATCTTGGGAAAGGTTTTCAAATTAAAAAAACCAAATAAAGGGGTTAAAAAAAATTCCTTCAACATACTGAAACAGCCCAAATATTCTTTGTTCCATTTTTGAAACCAGTTTCCGTGAACTTTTTTTTACGAAATTTTACATTTACTGACAATAAAATAAAATTTTCCCCTCTGGATGAAGAGTATGAAGAGTTTTAAACTCTTACATTTGTCACAATGATTTGGACAAAAAGGCGCGGGTTTGTTGATAGTTTTCCTCAAATTTACCGAAAACCTGTGGAGGTGGAACTTTGGGCATGTGGAAAAACAGGGAGAGGGAAGGGGAAGGGAAAACCCCTTTTATAGATGGGAGGGGGAGGAGAAGACCCATCGCCGGCAGTATGTTAAGACGGGGCGTTTTTTAAATTTGGGGAATATGAATGGGAAGAAAATTGGTTGGAATTTTTTCAGTAAAGAAATATTATTCCCCAGTTTAAAAAGAAAATTGTTTTTTTATTTTTTTTCTTTTTTTTATAATGTACTGATGTTTAAAATTCAGAAAAAGTGAAACAAAGTTTTGAAAGCCCTATAAAATGAAACCCATCTTTTGTGAAATTTTTGGGACATAGGGTTTGTGAAAAATTCTTTTTTTAGGTTTTCCCTTTACATTTAAATTCTTGTTTTTTCTTTGCCGGTTTTTAAAATTATAATATGAAATAAAACATTTCACGGAAAAAAATTACAAATCTTTTTATATAATACCAAACTTGATACGTTGTTTAATAAGCTTATGATAGGGGATTGAAAATATTCAATTGTTTTTTGGGAGTTTTTTTTTTTCAAAAAGAAAGTGATATAAAAAATTTTAGAGCCGAAATAACTTTTAGTGTTGTTAAAATGGTGCCCTTTTTTTCTTGTACTTATAGCGGAAAAAAGGGTAAAGTAAAAAATTTGTAGAATACGGGTAAAATAAACCTTTATTAACATTTGGTTTTAATTCACATCCCTTTTTTCCCAAAAATTTTTTTGGTTCACAGAGGGTTTTTATTTACAGTTTGGTCTTTGTTCACATGTGGTCTTTTTTCAAAACGTGATTTTAATTTCCCCGGTGGCTTTATTAAAGGGTGGTCTTTATTCACACATGTTTTTTCCCTTTACGGTGTTTTTAAATTTCCAGATGGTCTCTTTTCCCAGGCTTTTTTCATAGGTTTTTTCCTTCAACGGGGGCCCCTTATTCCCGGAATTCGGGCTCACTTCCCCTTCTTATTTTAAAAGGGGGGAAAATCCCTCGGGAAAATGTTGAATTGGAAAATTTAAGCGTTTATCTTTAATCCGGGGTTTAAACATATTGTTTTTTCCCAACAAGTTGACTGTGGGCAAGGGTTTTAAGTAAAAGAAAAAAAAGGAAAGCATTTGCTTTCCCTTTTTTTAAAAAAATTACTAAATTTTAAAATTGGGTTTGGGAAAAATGCTTATTTAACATTTACAAATTTTTTTTACTTAATAAGGAAAGGGACTTAAGCTTGGGGACGGAAACAGTCCTTCTTCATAAAAATTTATTTAAAACCTGCTTTCCACCAAAGGTGCTTCTTAATGCAGGGGGTAAGTTTGGGGCAAATTTGATTTAGCACACCCATTTTTGGAATTTAAGCAAGCTGGCTCCCTTTTTAATGCAAATGGCTCCTTAAAAAACAGTTGGCACTGGGGACGGGTTTAAATCGTTCAGGAAATATGGGAAAGTAATAAAAACATGGGAAAATGGGTTTTCCCTGAAAATTGTTTTTATTTTTTTATTTTGTACACATTGTGTCGGATAATTTTTTTTTGGGCTACTTTTAGGGGCTAAAAATTTGTTAAGGTTTTTAAACCCGGGGTTCCATTTCTAACATACCCTCGCTTTTTTTAAAATTCACGGCAAAAACATACCCCTCACCCGGGTAAAAAATTTTCAGTCGACTTTCCAAGCCCCGGGACAATATATTTTAAGGGGGGGGAAATTTGCTACTTTAAGAGCGTGGGGCCCCCCCAAAAATTGATTTGTCGTTCGTCGGAACAACCGCATAAAAGGATTTCATTCCGAGAAAAAGAAAATAAAATTTAAACCCCCCCGCACGTACGTAAAAATTTTCCCCAATTTTTTTTTTTTTGATTTCGCGGTCCGAAAAGATAACGGGAAAAAAGGTTTTTTTCGCTGGGTTTTAAGCTTCAAAGTTATATTAACGGAATTCATGCGGTTGTAATACAGTAGCTGGTGGCCCCAAAATCAAAAAAGTCGGAATTATGATATTTTTCATCATTTTTTTTAAACCCCGGGGCCGTGCAAAGCCAACTTGGCCTTCATGTCCGGGAGGTATTAGTAGGCCCCGTTTTAAAAGTTGTTTTTAATACAGAAAACAGTGTAAATTTTTTGTAAGACTTCCCGGGGATTCAATTAAAAATATTTGGATTAATCATTAAAAAAAGAAAAATTGTTCAGATAAAAATTTTTTAAACTATTGTTATCATTGTTTTTGTTCAATATGTTAGTTTTAGAGCCCAAAACAAAGTTTTTTCCCCTTTTTTAAAAACAAAAATTTTTCACAGAAACCTGAGATCCCTCACATTAAAATTTTAAATTTTCTCGGGGGCCCCAATTTATTTTTTAACGTTAAATTCTTTAGTAAAGGGGTCAGTTATTAATTTAAAATGCAATATATTCAATTAAAAAAAAAGGGTTTTTTTTTTCAAATAAATTTTACTGGGCCGGGGGCAAATTTTAGGGGTAGATTTTAAAGTTTTTTCGTTGTATTTAATTTTGGGAAGCCCAATTTTCCCCGTTTTTTATAATTTATTGGCTGTGAAAAATTTATTTAAAGAAACTGAAAAAAAAGGGCCTTTTAACTCAAAATTTCTTGGTCAAATTTTAAAGCACCCAAAAAATAACACTTTAAGATGGGCCCTATTGGGGTCAATTTTTTTTCCGTCTGTTACCATTTTTGAAATGAAATGAACCTCTACCACAAAAACTTTAAACTACCCCTAAAGTTTAAGGAAAAATTATTCCAATTTGGGGTTCGAGCAATTTTCGAACATTTGTGGGGCCCAACTCCGTTGGTCTCATTGGGCAATGATTCATTACTTTCCCCTCCCTTCCCCTTTTGGCCTTTTAAAGGGGAAAAAAGTTGCTCATGTGTCGAAGCCATCTAACTGGGTTTTTAGAAAATATGTTATTCCACTTGGGGGCCCTTTTGGCCCCAAAAATTTTTCCCCATCCCTGCCGTTAAATGAGCACGCCCTCAGGGGGTTAATGTTGAACAATCCCCAAAAAAAAAAAAAGACCTTTATCCCTTAGTTAAAAATTTTAAATACAAAATAAAAAAAAACTGATTTAGTAAATTTTTTGGGAAGAATTTTTTTGCAAAAAACCCCTTTTATGTATTCCCTTTAAAAAAAAAAAAAAGCTATCTAAATTTTTAGTCACACTGTTTAAAAGTTTGATTTCTATGTTATTCTTTAAAAAAATGTTTAATTCTGATAATCATAAAAGGTTTATGGCCCCCCTTTTAGGGTCCAAGCGGGAAAAAATACCCCTCGCTCCATGTAAAATTACCCCCTCTGGAAAAAAAAAAACAAAATTTAGAAAAAAAAAAAAATTTCGCCCCAGCCCCCGCTCCCAAATTTTTTTTGAAAATTTTTCCCAAGAACTATTTAAAAAAATTTTGGGAAAGGGCCCAATTTGGTTAAAAATGCACTGGCAAGGATTTGTTAAAGTGGAATTATATTCATTTTTTAAGTAAAAAAAACAGCATAAATAGAAAAGTGTTTTTAAAAGGGGGGAGGAAAATTTTAGCTTTTAACCCAATAATTTCCAACTTTCCCTTTAAACCCTTTCAAAATTTTTTAACTTCTTTAAAAATGGGCTTTTCTTTTTTTGGGCTGCATGCCGGGGGGGTTTTCCCTTTCCCCTTTAAATTCAAAAAATCCTTTCTTATGGGAAGGGAGATCATTTCCTACAAGACTGAAGGAAAAAGAACTGTTATTTTATAAGTCCCTTTTTTCTTCATTCTAAAACATTTACTTCCCAAAAAAATATGCGGGATTTTTGTTAACTTTAAAATATTTAAAAAGCACAAAAAAACCCAAAACTTGTTTTTTTAAAATATTTTGCCCAAAAAAATATGTTCTGTAAGATTCGCATAATGGCCCCTTTAAAGTAGTGAAACTATAGACATTAGGTATTTTCCCCCAAAGCTGTACATCTTTTTCCCTTTTATGTACACTTTTATATGGGATGATTTTTTTGCCCCCGTTGACATCTTAAACATCCATTGATAAAGAATTTTTGTCATTCTCCCGGGGGAACAGGAAACCCCAACCGTTTTTCAAAAACACGAGAACATAGCCTCATCCGACATTTTAAAAACATGGCGAACATTGATTCATCACTTGGGAATTTTTTTGCATTATGGGGTTTTTTCAAGGAAAATTTTTTTAATAAGTAAATCTCACTACAAATGAAAGTCCCAAAAAAAATTTTTTCATTTGACATGCTCTCCCCTTTTAAAAATTTAGGTTTGGTGACGGAAACGTTTAAACGAACAAATAAGGGAATAATTTAAAAAATTTAAAAATTTAAATTTTATTTACAATTTATTCCCCCTATAATGTAAAGTATTTTTGGAAAAAATATATTTCCAATATTTTTTGATTTTCCCTATTTAAAACAAAATTTTAAAGTTATACGATATGTACCTTGTATTCATGAAATTTTAATTCTTTAAGGGGCATATGACTTGGGGTCATGAGAAAAAAACCCAAAATAAATGCGTTTGCGCCCGTATCGATCCTGACCAGACGGGGCGGATGCCATGTTGTTTCCCTTTTAAAGCGTATTGGAATTAAGAAACCCCCTTAGCGAACCCGTATGGATCCTGCCCCCCTTTTAAACGCCCCCCCGGGCGCAAACGCACTATGTTGGTTTTTCATGGCGCGGCTTGTATTTTTATCCTTCCAGTTTAGTTTTATGGGCAAAATATTGAACCGGGAAAATGATAAATTTTTGGGATTATTTGTATTTTTTTCAAAGTTCCCTTGTTTTTTTTCATTTAAAAGAGTAATTATTTTGAAAATTTTTTGAATTTTTGAAAGAGGACATATTAATTTTTCAAAAAGAAAAAGGTATAAAAGAAAAATTGGGCCCTCATACGCGAGATCAATCCAAAGGTACATGTATATTCATTTACAAAAAAAGGTTTTTTTTCAAATACAGAAATTTTTTTAACTCCCGTCTGAAAAGGGTCTACAGATCGTATACTCGTTTTTAGCAAACTCATTTATTTTTTCAAAGTATTTAAAGTAAAAACACGTTTGATTTGAAAATGGATCCAATGGAATGTAATTATTTAATTTAAATACAAAAAATCATTTTCTGTTCAGAATTGTAAGCCCCGTGTTTTCAAGGGAAAAAATTTAAAAACATTTTCTTTTACTCAGAATTTTATAATTTAAAATATATTGTTAAAAATTGGGGACGTAAAATTTTTATTTATTCTATCTTGCGTTTCCTGAGGGAAACACCCCAAATGAAATTTTTTTGTTATAAAACTGTTAATTTTTTCAATGTGTTGTGATTCAGAAAACAAAGGAAATAATTGAAACCTTTTAAAAAAACTACAGAGAACAGAAATAAATTCTGGTTTGGGTTTTATGTTTTTCAAAATTTTTGTGAAATTTTTTATTTTTAAAAAGGGCTTGCCTTTCCAAACGTTTTTGTTTTGGGAAAAATAACGCCCAAAAAAATGGTTTTCACCCTTATAAAAGGGCCAATTCATATATTATTAAAAATTGTCATTGTTAAAGGCATTGAGAACAAACTTCTCCCCGAACTAATTACATTTTAGTTTAGGGAGACCCACACGAAAATTTAAAAATTTATGCATGTTCTGTTATCCCAGGCTGTGGGCATGTTTAAAAAAATGGTTTATAAAGCAATATAATAGATGCTAAACCACATTTTACTGTCTAGTGCCAAAGCAGCTGGGCCCAGTACTTTGACCCGAAAGCATCTTTTTTGCAAGTGCTAAAAGGAAAAAAAATTTAAAAGTTACCTAAAATAAAAGTTTATTGCCCAAAGCGTTTGTTGGGTCACGTTATGTAGTGACGGGTTTTAAATCCAAAGGGGATTGTGTGCTTCATGCTTTTGTGAGCTTAACTTTTATATTTCACAACACAGCCCGGTACTTTTTGGCCCCCGGACAGTAATGCCATAAGTCCGCAAAAAAAGCCCCGTGGCAGGGGGGGTTTGGGATAGGGCAGCATTGGGAAAAAGCGTAGGGGTTTTCTCAAGATTAGTACTGCAAAGTGCTCATGTGCTTAGGAAAATTTTTTAAAATTTTTCTATAATGATAAGATAACTCAAATGCGAAGCAAGGCTCAAAAGGCGGACCCCGTTTCTATCCTATTAAAAACTTGCCCCTTTTGTAAAGTGTCCGCGGTTTTTTACGCGTGTTTCCAAATTCAGGCTAGCAAACAGATGCCCACCAATCCCCGAAACACAAAGAGCCCCGAGCATTAACGCGGGGGAAAATCGTCAGGGACTTTTTCATGTGCTAAGCTGCCCCACCCTAGCAATGGGTTTTTTATCTTTTTTAAAAAAAACAATGTCTTAAATAC